>NC_074666.1:26575806-26784448 GCF_029448725.1 Salvelinus fontinalis
TTTGGGTGGAAATATCTTATTTTTCATGATGTTTTCAGCTGTGACCAAGGCAAGTTTAAACATTCAGGGATAGGGTTGAAATATTAATATTAGGAAAACCATAAAAATCACTTAAAACAATATTCAATACAAGGTCATGTACAAATGTGTTAAATAAATTGTATGATATTTCATTTTCAACTAAAATGGATGTTTAATGACGATGGAAATTACCTTTGTCTCTGGCTGTCTGGGGAAAATGACAAATATATAAATTCCTAAATAGTACGATCGCAGCCATTATCAGATATTGTTTCTGGACAAATCAAAGACAATTATAATACTGGTAAAATGGTGTTTCAATAAGTTTTATTTCTGAAAGATTGCAGGGCCCAAGTGCCCGAAGTTGCAGAATCACCCAAAGAGGAAATGAATAAAATAATAATAGGTTACACAAGCATTCATTTCCATTCATAGAAAGCGTCGGGTGAATTGCCACAGTAGATTTGACATGGTAAATAAGGAAATACTGTACGTTTTTATTTTGAACGGAATGCTTGTAAAATGAATACATCTCCCTTAGGGCTCTATTCAATCTATTCAAGTTAAAGCGTTACAGATTCCGTGATAAAAATGTAAAGGTAATTTCCGTTTGAGGCGACATATGCGGCATTGAATACAGTCTCTGCTAAAGTGGGAACACTACCCTTTACATTTGTGTCATGCTGAAAAGCTGAACTTCTGCGATGCGGATTGAATAGAGCCCTTAGTATGTTCAAAAAGGACACTACATTGTTCCGATTACAAAACCAACCAGAGGGCGAACATATCTTGAAAGACGTTGGTTGCAAGCAGGACTAACTTTAAGGTAACACACACATTTTAGGGAGCGGTAATGAGGTGACCAATAATGGTTGCAACTGGAGATCAGCTGTGCGGGTGAATTTAGCATGTAGGTCTATTAATGTTTGAATGACATCAACTGGAGATAATCTAGTGTTATTTGACTATATTCCAATAGGCTACCCGTTAGCCTATCCATTGTCACGTAATGAAAGGTGAGAAAACCGATGAAAGGCTAGTCCAGGGCTTCCTTTACTGAACTAACGCTACTGGACTGGTCACTACTCATGAGACTGCCCAGCACTCGTGAGGCTTGGAGCTGGAGCGCGCTGCTTAGACCACTGCGTTATGGCAATTCACAATGCTCTCTAGCAAGCACCAAAATAATACTGATACATAGACACGTCGTTTTTTTTATCATTTTCTTTTTAACCTTCCCGAACCATAGCACTAACCTTAAGTGTTAACCTTTGAGTTGTGTGATGGGTCAGTGACTGTAACCGCAAGTTCACACAGGCACTGGGGTAACCGAAAACATTTATTCTACCTATTGCTTGCCTTCAACATATGAAACCATTGATTAAAAATAAATCCCTAACGAAAAATACATCTACCCCTTACAAATGTCAATTTATAGTAAACAAAAATATAAACACATGATGCAGCAATTTCTAAGGTTTTACTGAGTAACAGTTCATTTAAGGCAATCAGTCAAATGAAATACATTAATTAGGCCCTAATCTATAGGTTTCACATGACTGATAATACAGATATGCATCTGTTGGTCACAGATATCTTTTTTTTAAGATAGGGGAGTGGATCAGAAAACCAGTCAGTATCTGGTGTGACCACCATTTGCCTCATGCAGCACAACACATCTCCTTCTCATAGAGTTAATCAGGCTGTTGATTGGGGCCTGTGGAATGTTGTCCTACTCCTCTTCAATGCGAAGTTGCTGGATATTGGTGAAAACTGGATCATGCTGTCGTACATGTCGATTCAAAGCATCCCAAACGTGCTCAATGGGTGACATGTCTGGTGAGTATGCAGGCCATGGAAGAATTGGTACATTTTCATCTTCCAGGAATTGTGTACAGATCCTTGCAACATGGGGCGGTGCATTATCATGCTGAAACATGAGGTGATGGCGGCAGATGAATGGCACGACAATGGGCCTCAGGATCTCATCACGGTATCTCTGTGCATTCAAATTGCCATCGATAAAATGCAATTGTGTTCATTGTCTGTAGTTTATGCCTGCCCATACTCCACCATGGGGTACTTTGTTCACAACGTTGACATCAGCAAACCGCCCACCCACACCACGCCATACACGTGGTCTGCGGTTGTGAGGCTGGTTGGACATTACTGCCAAATACTCTAAAACGATGTTGGAGGAGGCTTATGGTAGATAAATTAACATTAAATTCTCTAGCAATAGCTCTGGTGGACAGTCCTGCAGTCAGCGGGCCAATTGCACACTCCCTCTCAACTTGAGACATCTGTGGTATTGTGTTGTGTGACAAAACTGCACATTTTAGAGTGGCCTTTTATTGTCCCCAGCACAAGGTGCACCTGTGTAATGATCATGCTGTTTAATCCACTTCTTGATATGCCACAACTGTCAGGTGGATGGATTATCTTGGCAAAGGACAAATGCTTACAAACAGGGATATAAACTAATTTGTTAAGAACATTTAGGAGAAATAAGCTTTTTGTGCGTATGGAACATTTCTGGAATCTTTTATTTCAGCTCATGAAACATTTGACCAACACTTTACATGTTGTGTTTACTGTATATTTTTGTTCAGTGTATTATAATCCACATAAAAATATCTTCATGGCAAAGTGACGGTGGCCTAGCCCCTGGAGAAATAGATCATCCATGATAGATTATCACACCACCATCATACTTCAGCAATTCTGCCAAATGCAGTGAGAGAAGTATAATACTTGGGGAGAGACATTCTGATTACTCTGAAATGATATTGTCTTCTCATGCCTCAACCCACAGATGATCAGTGGCATTTTTTTAAATGTATGGGCTTTTAAACTTCAACCGTCTTAAGAGGGATGAGACGAATCAAACAAATAGTGAGGAATCCATCTCATCCCTTTAGTTTTTTTCCTGTCTCACTTTCATATCGTCCCCTTGGCTCCGTCAACTCTATTACCATCCTACCAACAAATATGTAAGACAAATTGAGTTGCATACACCCAATACCCATCACAATTATGGGAGACCCAATAAGAAAATGAGTCATTTGGTGGTATAATTGGAAATGCGCCTTGCCTGGCCTCTCCGGTCTCCCAGAGGGCTTTGCTCATTTGTAGAGGCACGCTAGGCTGGCTAATTCCAGCACTAATCACTGACAAACTGCAGCATCAGACCCTTCCTCCACTACTTCTACTGGAGCGGAGAGAACGGGATTGTTTGGAGAAAGTTACAAGGAATTGCTTTGTTATGTTTGGCATGGCTGCTTGTTAGGTTTTTAAGTGTTTTTTCTCCCATAATAAATTTAAAAACAACAATACATTTAATCGCCAACCAACTCTGGGGTGGGTTAATTTCCCTCCATTGGTCAGCAGACAAATCACCTGACAGACATAAAATGGGGATAATAGAAAAAACTTTTTATTGATTTATTTTTATTTAATCTTTATTTAACCATTTACAATTTACAATGATGGCCTACCAAAAGACAAAAGGCCTCCTGTGGGGACGGGGGCCTGGGATTCAAAATAAAAAATAAATACAATATAAATAAGACAAAACACACATCACAACAAGAGAGAGTTTGAGTGTTTGTTGCAACTTGGCAAAAAAAAAAAAAAATCTGATAGTATCAAAATCACATATTTAAACCTAATGAAGAAAACCGTATCTTCAAGTCAATGAGGCCGATTCCAAACCAGTCAGGTCCATTCTGAACTAACATCTAGACTGGTGCTGTTCATAAGCCTTTAGAGGAGAGGGCCAGACCACAGGAAGAGGCATGTGTTTATCTCCCGGGTTCTGCCTTCTGTTCTGCTGTGCATCTCTCCTACTAGCTCAGAGCATGTCACTCCCGCACTGCACCTTCAGCAAATTGTATTTTTTATTTAACATGGCAAGTCAGTTAAGAACACATTCTTATTTACAATGACAGCTTACCCTAGCCAGACCCGGACGACGCTGGGTCAATTGTGCGACCTCCCTATGGGACTCCCAATCACAGCTGGATGTGATACAGCCTGGATTCGAACCAGGGACTGTAGTGACGACTCTTGCACTAAGATGCAGTGCCTTAGACTGCTGTGCCACTCGGGAGCACAATGCGTTCTTCCTGAATAGTGAGCGATACAACTCAGTCCTACACCATCAAGGAGAAAAACATTTTAAACATCACTTTTTTCAATAGCAAGAATGGCAAAATTATGGCAAAATTATGATCAAACCTGGCTTCGCCACAGACTTAACATTTTAATGTGACAAAAGAGGAAATCAGCGGATGACGGAGGGATAAGACAGAAAAGAAGGAGAGGTCTCAATCATGCATCGGGAGCAGGAATAATTCCACATTCATGCGTCTCAATGACTTGACGGTACTTGAGAGATAATGCCAGGGACCCAGTTGCAGGATTCCAATTAGGGAGGTATATGCAATAGGCCAGATGAGACAGAGAAGGGTCTTTACGGAGCCCAGTGCCGTCTGATTACGGCCTGAACACAAGTGTCTGTCACTGTCTTTGACAGGCCTGTCCATGACAAAAAGCAGACCAACACAGGCAGGCAGGGAGGGAATCAGGGAAAGGCACCAGCTGCTCTCAATCTCCATCTCGCTGGGCTGCCTCCTCCTTCCCTGACCAGCTCAGTCATTTCAATCAGTCAAATGTTCCAGCCAAAGTGGCTCTACTCAGATAGATCGGCCAATAGAGTCTAATTTTGAGACAGGGCTAGTTTTGTTTGTGTATGACTGTCTGCACATAGATCACAACTGTTTTCTACATCCATAAAACATAATGTTCAGCATTTACATACAAATGTACAGCATGTAAAGCCTGTGTGCGTCTGTCTGCATATAGAATAGACACTAGATGGCAGTATGTGATGCCACCAGAAGTGACATGTCTCCGTTAATTGTGTTGAGATTATTAGAGAATCAAGGGAGCCAGTTGACCTGTGCTACTCTGGTGCAGCCAGTTGACCTGTGCTACTCTGGTGCAGCCAGTTGACCTGTGCTACTCTGGTGCAGCCAGTTGACCTGTGCTACTCTGGTGCAGCCAGTTGACCTGTGCTACTCTGGTGCAGTCAGTTGACCTGTGCTACTCTGGTGCAGCCAGTTGACCTGTGCTACTCTGGTGCAGCCAGTTGACCTGTGCTGCTCTGGTGCAGCCAGTTGACCTGTGCTGCTCTGGTGCAGCCAGTTGACCTGTGCTGCTCTGATCTGAATGCAGCCAGTTGACCTGTGCTGCTCTGATCTGAATGCAGCCAGTTGACCTGTGCTGCTCTGATCTGAATGCAGCCAGTTGACCTGTGCTGCTCTGATCTGAATGCAGCCAGTTGACCTGTGCTGCTCTGATCTGAATGCAGCCAGTTGACCTGTGCTGCTCTGATCTGAATGCAGCCAGTTGACCTGTGCTGCTCTGATCTGAATGCAGCCAGTTGACCTGTGCTGCTCTGATCTGAATGCAGCCAGTTGACCTGTGCTGCTCTGATCTGAATGCAGCCAATCCTACCAGAACTGCTGTGGGTCCACTTCCATGGGAAAAGGCAAAGGACCCGACCAACTATAGGTAGCCAGAGGTAGAGTCCCAGAGACATCACTGCAGAACATGAACGGGACAACCATTCACCCAAACTGCACTGCTCTTTACTGCAGTGGTGTCAAACAACCTATAGTTTGTGTTGGCCAGGGTAGAGAAGTAACCACTCCTACAATAGCATGCTATACAGATTATAACCTATTACAAATCTGTGTCCACTACAGCATAACAGTCAGTGCAGGGTCCCAGTCCCTGTATCTGTGTAATGTGTTGTGTTAAAGAGGAGCCTTGTGTTGTTGTTCTCAGGGGGCAGGGAGCCAACGTGTCTGTCAGCCAGCCACAGGGGCTTAATCCCCAATCCTCATTTGAAATGCGCCACCAGGGTCAAGGATTACAATACATTCTGATCATCACCACATAATGCATAAATTCTCATTCCGCCTGAGCTCGGTAAATATCGGCTGGGGAATACTGAGGAGCGCCGGGAAGACAGGGGAGGAGGAGAGGCTCAGAACCCAGCCTAAAATAGGACTGACTGACTGTGTGTCTCTGTGTGTGTGTGTGTGTGTGTGTGTGTGTGTGTGTGTGTGTGTGTGTGTGTGTGTGTGTGTGTGTGTGTGTGTGTGTGTGTGTGTGTGTGTGTGTGTGTGTGTGTGTGTGTGTGAGGGAGAGAAGATGAGAGACGAGGAACAGGGGAGCTGAAGTGTGGTTGGAGGTGAAGCCTGCCTCAAATCTCATCTCCTATATATTACATGCAGAAATGTGCCATGATGAATGTCTAAATACCTTCTAGAGGACTTAAATGTGCACAGGTGTGCAATGTGCATGAAATGTATGCATGACACTTGCATGTGTGTGTCAAGAGTGATCAAATGCACATCCTTTAGTGGGTGCAGGGCCGGAAAAAGTCAGTATAAAATAAAAAGAGCCTACTCACTCATCAGCTCCACCACGTACCTCTATTAATAAACAAACAGCGTTTAGATCCTGCATTGTATGTGGGACCTGTCTGTGACAGCCCCCCTCCCCCCTCACATTAACATTCATGGAGCCAGTGGAGCATTGCGGGCTGCGTCCGTGAAGCCAGCGCAGCGTTGAGATACGGTGGTGGGGGAGAGAGATAAGAGGTCCGGGAGGGAGGGTGATATAGAGGGTGAGGAGGGCTGTGCCGGGGCATTCATTCCAAAAGGTCACCCAGTGTGTCTCTCTGAGAAAGGTCAGTGAACAGCCTGATGCAACGGCCATACATCACCATTATTACTGTAGGCCATTGATTGCTATGGAAATGAGGTGGGCTGTACACACGGCAGGGCAAGGTCACGCCATTGGTCAGTTATTACCGCGTTTAGAATACCTGTCATCTCACAGTAAACACAACCTCAGCCTGTACTACCCTGCCTACCTACAGTATGTACTGGACGAGGACAGATAAGGAGGACAGTCAGGGGACTAGCCATCTACTGTCCTCTCTGTCTCCAGTGTGTGCTTGGAATCAATATTGACCCACTAGCAAATGGAAGACTACAACACTCCTGCTATGGCATTTGTAAACTCACATAATAGGACAATCAGCAGTCTACAACTGAAGAACCTGTTCTTCTCATTTAGAAATCACACTGACCAACTACAGACATTGGTAACAAAAAAGCTAAAAGGGGAACAACGTCTGTGTGTGAGTGCAGGAGAGCAGACGAGCAAAGCAGCATTCAGAGATTTATGGGAGGGTAGCCGTTATAGGGACAGTCATGTCAGGTTTGTGAGTGAGGCTGTGTGTCAGATGGCTGTGACAAGAGGACAGGACAGAGGAACACTGAGCTCTGTGATTTCCAGCCCCAAGATAGAGGAGGTGATAGGTTGAAGAACAGGTCAATATTGGCATGTCAGTGAAAAGTGCTGCCTTTACTCATGTAATGTGTGAACAATAAGAGAGTCGCCGTGCGTTATCATTCATGGAGCTGTGGTCGATGGGGGCCATGATGTTCACCAGCTTACTGTGGATGTGGAACCTAGACAGATACGCACGCAAGAACAAACATAATCAAAAATAGGGAATACACACCATTTCAATTATGTTGTAATTAACTCTGGATAAGAGTGTCTGCTAAATGACTAAAATGTTAATGCAATGTACATGTGTGTAACTGTGGTTTGTCCGTTAATAAATGTGAGTATTTGAGTCCATGTGTTAGTTCAGTGTGCATGCGTGTATAAGATAAACACAGAGAAATACAATGGGCACAAAAGGCCCCAAATAAAAGGCTGACCTTTCCACTTGCAATAAATGGAGAGAACAAATAGCGTAGTGGAAAAAAAATAGTCTATATAAATGGAATTTACATTAACAGATGGGGACATTTTCTATAAAAGATCATTAAAATAACTGAAAGGACATTAGACAAACTGGCATTAGAGGAAGTGAAATCTATTTGTTTTTTCATAAACGAACCAAGGGTAATACATGCGGTCATTGGGGCCTACACGGACAGAGAAACACAGATTGTTCTGCAGTGGATGCTAAAAACAGACCGACTACACCTAATACTGCTAACGGACATAAATGGAACAAGACGTACATGGAAACAAGGGCACTCAATTATTGTCAGAGTTTTAATGGGGAGAAAAGGAAATATTCTAGTGAATCAATATTTCCCCACTGTATACCTTCGCTGTTCCCTCCACTCAACTGACTTTGCGGCTCTTGCTCGCCTTGGTGGCCACTTTCTTTTCGATCTTACTGCGAAGCTTCTGAATGGCTAGCCATTGTCTGGAAGAGTAGGAGAGGAGAGGACCCCTATCAGACAAAGCCTAGAGGGGTAATCCCAGATCTCAGCACCACACACACAGACGCATGCACACACACATCACTCACCTCCCCATAGCCACCTGGTCGTTGGGGTCTGCAGCACTTGTCTTACGTTCAATAAGCACCCGCAGAAGCTGTTTTAAACAGAATAAGGTGAGCGGAGGAAAAAGAGACCAAAAGGGGAGACTTAGTGTTTCCTGTGTGTGTGTGTGTGGATATATTTATCCCCCCTGCTCATTCACCAGAGTACAGAGCTCCCTCTCTCCCCCTCCTCTCTGCCCTAGCAGCAAATCCATTCACTTAACCTGGACCTCTTCAACAGCGTCAGCCCAGCAGCCAACCACAGAACCTAGGCCCAGACCAGCCAGGCTCTGCCAGAATGAACCACCGCTGGGCATCAGCCTCAGTTAGAAGAGTAACACAGTGCCAGGACCCCAGAGGATCATCAGCACTGGACCTCACAGTACAACATCTTAATGAGGACAGTTCTCATTGATTCACACTCCATTCACACAACTGACTCTGACTACACATAACCCCACACACAGCCCCACAATACAGGGAGTAGTTTCATTACTCAGCCCTGTTCCTTTGTGTTCCCCCCAGAGATAATAACGTCTCGTCTTGACTGACTGGACCATTTCGTTTTAAAATCGGCCACCATGCAGCCCTCTCCCTGACCCCTATCAGGAGAGAGAGAATCTTCATTAATGTCCCCAATTAACCCCTCTGGCTCTCCCTCTATGGGGCTCTCTCTCTGTATGGCCAGCTTCCAGGCTCTGAGACAGGGAAAGATAGCGAGAATGGGCAATACCAAGTCACCAGCAACACAACATGCACACTACAGTGTGCATGTCCCCATAGCTTTCCTCATCCTTGATCAGGACGTAGGTTAGGAATGTGCATATCTTGCAGTTCCTTGGTGAATGTAACTGTTAAAGCTCCATTGGTGCTACATAATGACTCTAATCCAGTGTGGGAGTGATCGCTCTGTTCACAGACATGGTTAATGACTACGCCTCAGCTGTACTGAGCGGTGTAGAGAGAGCCATTACAGTACTATAGGAGTCAGCATCACACACACAAATGCACAACAGTGATTTATGGCATGCACAGAGTTGCTGACTAAAAAGGTTTGGGTGGATGCAAAGATCAGTCCAGCTCTGGCCTGCTGTGAGAGGTTAACCACATTAAAACAATGTATTACTGGCGTATTACTGGAGCAGGCTTAGTCCCACAGGGAACGCTTCTGAGCTGCACTTCCGGAGCCCTCAGACTGGGGGAGACTCGAATGACAGGACATTGTCCTCTGAAGGACCAACTATAATAACAAGGGCAGTCTTGGTACTTCACGCGACACAATGTAGATCCAGGCACCATTCCCAAGAGCACAGCATCGCTTACTCCTGATATGCTGCCTGTAATACACGTCCACTTTTGTAACAAAATGGAAGTGTGGTATCAAACAATAGATATTTTTAGGAATGCTTCAGCCCTTGTGTGATGATTGTTTCATGCAGAAGGGTTGATATTTACCTGGTGATAGAAATCATCATCATCAAAGATCTCCTCGTCCAGGTCTTTCAGACGTGTGTTAGCTTTCAGCAGCTGCTCTGTCCCCCGAGAGAGGAAGAGGAGGGGAGAGGGAGGGAGGGAGGGGTGAGAACGAGGTAGAGAGTGGGAGAGAGAAAGCTCTCTGTCATGTAGCGATGCAGGAGGTGAAGCCATAAACTCCAGATGTAGCACCCCAGATAAACAGGCTGCTCTCCAGATAAAGTGGCACCTCTGGAGGAGGGAGAGGGATGGCTGAGCTGCGCGGGTCCTAATCTAAAACAACCCCTCTATCTCCCGTAATGTATTTAACAACCTACAAATGCTCCTTGCTTGAAATCATTTTGGGCCGTGACATTGCCTACATTTCAGGTTAATAAAGTTCAGATGCTGCATTTGCTGACTAGATTAAGTTAAGATACAGAGCTTAACGTATCTCACTCAGTTAATGCTGTAACAGATGAACGCTTAACAAACTAGAAGGAATCTGACTGAAGAGAGGGTTTCATGGTGAAAGCTCCCACCAGAGATATATTCTTTAAAGGGCCAATGCAGCTGTTTTTATCTTAATATCAAATAACTTCTGGGTAACATTGCGGTACCTTATGGCCTAAACTCACCAAAGGCGAACGTATGAGGCATGTGTGTGATTTATTTTAGAATGCATTGTTTTGAATTATTATGACTCAACCGAAGTAGGGCGGGCGGGTTGTCCGCTTTCACGTCTCGCTCAATTAGAACTTGTCTCTATTTTTGCGTTTTATCGCTGACGCTGCAGTCAAAATTTTTTATTTTAAAGTTGTCATTATTACATTTTTTTTTAACTCATTTGAATTGGGAGAGATAGCTAAGGATTTAGGCGTTAGCATACATACTAAATTAGGCCAATTCATCCACTTTTGGAAACACAACATTGCTCTCAGCAAAGATTATTGGCGATATGGACTATCCTGCTAGCATACAGTCACTACTCTGCCTGTCCCATTCTTTCCACCCGCCTCCCTCTGCTTGCTCCACCCGCTCGCTTCTGGTGTTTTTTTAGCTTCTTAGCAAATAGCAATTTCTCAAGCACCTGGGTGAGGATGTTTCTGTAAAACGCCCAAAACCCTGAGAGAAGAGATAAAGAACAGTCAGAAACAATACCGTAACTCAGTTTGTATTATTTTTATTTCACCTTTATTAACCAAGTAGTCCAGTTGAGAACAAGTTCTCATTTACAACTGCGACCTGGCCAAGATAAAACAAAGCAGTGCGACAAAAACAACAACACAGAGTTACACATAAACAAACGTACAGTCAGTAACACAATAGAAATATCTATGTACAGTGTGTGAAAATGTAGAAGATTAGGGAGGTAAGGCAATAAATAGGCCATAGAGGCAAAATAATTACAATTTAGCATTAACACTGGAGTGATAGATGTGCAGATGATGTGATGATGTGCAAGTAGAGATACTGGGGTGCAAAAAATCTAAAAGATAGATAACAATATGGGGATGAGGTAGTTGGGTGTGCTATTTACAGATTGCCTGTGTACAGGTAAAGTGATCGGTAAGCTGCTCTCACAGCTGCTTAAAGAGAGAGGGAGATATAAGTCTCCAGCTTCAGTGATTTTTGCAATTTGTTCCAGTCATTGATAGCAGAGAACTGGAAGGAAAGGCGGTCAAAGGAGGTGTTGGCTTTGGGGATGACCAGTGAAATATACCTGCTGGAGCACGTGCTACGGGTGGGTGTTGCTATGGTGACCAGTGAGCTGAGATAAGGCGGGGCTTTACCTAGCAAAGACTTATAGATGACCTGGAGCCAGTGGGTTTGGCGACAGATATGTAGTGAGGGCCAGCCAACAAGAGCATACAGGTCGCAGTGGTGGGTAGTATATGGAGCTTTGGCGACAAAAAGGATGGCACTGTGATAGACCACATCCAGTTTGCTGAGTAGAGTGTTGGAGGCTATTTTGTAAATGACATCACCAAAGTCAAGAATCGGTAGTATAGTCAGTTTTACGAGGGTATGTTTGGCAGCATGAGTGAAGGAGGTTTTGTTGCGAAATATGAAGCCGATTCCAGATTTAATTTGGATTGGAGATGCTTAATATGAGTTTGAAAGGAGAGTTGACAGTCTAACCAGACACCTAGGTGTTTGTAGTTGTCCACATATTCTAAGTCAGAACCATCCAGAGTAGTGATGCTAGACGGGCGGGCAGGTGCGGGCAGCGATCGGTTGAAGAGCATGCATTTAGTTTTACTAGCATTTAAGAGCTGTTGGAGGCCACGAAAAGAGAGTTGTATGGCATTGAAGATCGTTTGGAGGTTTGTTAACACAGTGTCCAAAGAATGGCCAGATGTATACAGAACTTGACATTGTCGTCTGCGTAGAGGTGGATCAGAGAATCACCAGCAGCAAGAGCGACATCATTGATACAGTTGAAGTCGGAAGTTTACATACACCTTAGCCAAATACATTTCAACTTAGTTTTTAACAATTCCTGACATTTAATCCAAGTAAAAATTCCCTGTTTTAGGTCAGTTAGGATCACCACTTTATTTTAAGAATGTGAAATGTCAGAATAATAGTAGAGAGAATGATTTATTTCAGCTTTAATTTCTTTCATCACATTACCAGTGGGTCAGAAGTTTACATACACTCAATTAGTCTTTGGTAGCATTGCCTTTAAATTGTTTAAATTGGGTCAAACGTTTCGGGTAGCCTTCCACAAGCTTCCCACAATATGTTGGGTGAATTTTGGCCCATTCCTTCTGACAAAGCTGGTGTAACTGAATCAGGTTTGTAGGCCTCCTTGCTCACCTACGCTTTTTCAGTTCTGCCCACATAACTTTCTATAGGTTTGAGGTCAGGGCTTTGTGATGGCCACTCCAATACCTTGACTTTGTTGTCGTTAAGCCATTTTGCCACAACTTTGGAAGTATGCTTGTGGTCATTGTCCATTTGGAAGACCCATTTGTAACCAAGCTTTAACTTCCTGACTGATGTTGCTTCAATATATCCACATAATTTTCCTTCCTCCTGATGCCATCTATTTTGTGAAGCGCACCAGTCCCTCCTGCAGCAAAGCACCCCCACAACATGATGCTGCCACCCCTATGCTTCATGGTTGGGATCGTGTTCTTCGGCTTGCAAGCATCCCCCTTTTTCCTCCAAACATAACAATGGTCATTATGGCCAAACAGTTCTATTTTTTCATACTTTTCATGACTCTGTACTGGTACCCCCTGTATGTTACTGCTGCTCTTTAATTATTTGTAATGAAAAAATTGTACTAAAATCTATTTTTTACTGAACACTTATTTTTCTTAAAACTGCATTGTTGGTTTAGGGCTTGTAAGTAAGCATTTCACTGTAAGGTCTACACCTGTTGTATTCGGGAAATGTGACAACATTTGATTTGAATCTGGGTAACAATTAATAAGAACCTTACTGTAATAGTTTTCCATTCAAATGGTCAAAGAGAAACAAAAATTGCTTTTTAGCAAAAAACTATTTCTCAAGCAAAAATGTTGTTAGGGACTGTCTGAGAGTGTTCTTAGTGGAGAGGGGGAGGTATATGTAATCTTGAACATTAGCTGTTATTGGCATAGTTTTTATATTAATTGATTGTTTTGGTACATTTTACCCCTTTTTCGTGATATGCAATTGGTAGTTACAGTCTTGTCTGAACGCTGCAACTCCCGTACGAACTCGGGGAAGACGAAGGTCGAGAGCCAAGCGTCCTCCGCAACACGACCCCGCCAAGCCGCACCGCTTCTTGCTTAACCCGGAAGCCAGCCACACCAACGTGTCGGAGGAAACACCGTCCAGTTGTTCGCCACCTCATGGGTCTCCCGGTCATGGCAGAGAGGTTTTGAACTCGCTTTGTTATTGGTCTATATCAACTTATACCGCCTGGTGATGTCAGCAAATGTATTCACACTTTTTCAGTGTTAGTTTCATTAGCTGTTGTACAATATGATACAAAACACAGGAAAAAAAAGTTTGACTACACTGGGCCTTTAAAGCCGGAAGTAGGTTGAAATTCAGAGCATTTAATGTTAATCAGGAGAGTGGTCCATGTAGCAGAGTACAACGTGTGCTGTCTGTGGGTGTGGAGGCGAGACAGTGCTGACCTGTGTGCTCCCCAGGTCGTGCCCAGGGAGATGGGCCTAGTGTCTGGGTTCTGATGGAGCAGCTGGTCCTGTAGCTCCAGTGGAGACTCTGGAGAGCATTCAGGGCTTTGTGACCTTACAGAACATCAGAGAGAACATGCTGCCAGGATGTAATATACTAACAGAGAGATATGGGAACCAAGAGGGTAAAGATAGAGGGAAACATGCTATGAATATGGTGTTGTCTAAAGTAAACTTAACATTGGTCTTTGTCAAACTCTGAAATGACAATTAGTAGTAAATATGATTACACAAGACCCTGCTAGGTAAAGTCCCCCTTTATCTCAGCTCGCTGGTCACCATAGCAGCACGCACCTGTAGCACGCGCTCCAGCAGGTATATCTCTCTGGTCACCTCCAAAGCCAATTCCTCCTTTGGCCACCTCTCCTTCCAGTTCTCTGCTGCCAATGACTGGAACGAACTACAAAAATCTCTGAAACTGGAAACACTTATCTCCCTCACCAGCTGTCAGAGCAGCTCACAGATTACTGCACCTGTACATAGCCCATCTATAATTTAGCACAGACAACTACCGCTTCCCCTACTGTATTTATTTATTTTGCTCCTTTGCACCCCATTATTTCTATTTCTACTTTGCACATTCTTCCACTGCAAATCTACCAATCCACTGTTCTACTTGCTATATTGTATTTACTTCGCCACCATGGCCTTTTTTTGCCTTTACCTCCCTTATCTCACCTCATTTGCTCACATTGTATATAGACTTATTTTTCTACTGTATTATTGACTGTATGTTTGTTTTACTCCATGTGTAACTCTGTGTTGTTGTATGTGTCGAACTGCTTTGCTTTATCTTGGCCAGGTCGCAATTGTAAATGAGAACTTGTTCTCAACTTGCCTACCTGGTTAAATAAAGGTGAAATAAATAAATAAATAAAAATGAATTAAGGAAGTATGAGTGTAAATGGCATAACGGTGCAAGTCAAATCCTCAATATTAGCTGGGTGGAAAAGGGAAAATAATAAAACAAAGTTATACCGCATAACAATAGAAAATATAACTTCACTTGTCAACCAATCTACAGAAAGTATTCCCCTCAAGCATAAAATGTTTTGGAGCAGATCTGCCTCGGCTGTTGTTAGTCCACATCTCGTCAACATCCATTAAAACATGCCACAAATCTTCGAGACTTTGCCCTCCAAATCACAGGGTGTAGGAAAAGAAAGGAGGTGGGGAACACTTATGATTCCTTCCTCTTCAACTTTAATCAAAAGTACACTGGCACGCTGGAGCCCCCTCCCTCCCTTTCATAATAATGGGCCGCTAAAAATTCAGGAGGCAGGCTCCACATCAATCACTCGCCAGATTTGAGTCCAATGTAATAAATATGCAAATGAAGAGAAGCCAGTGTCTCGTAGCTTTGAGATCAGCGCGGGGAGAAAGAAAGGGAAAAACTGTATTAATTGCCCATGGCCAGAGGAATCCTATTACTGTGGGCATTGATTATAAAATTGTGTGAGTGATTTTCATGAGGGAGGTGGACTACCATCACGCCTTGAGAAAAATAGTATTAGAAGAATCACGACAAATCTGTCAGGTTTAAACAATAATGAGAGAAAAGCAAACTAGCGTTTCACATATGATTCCACTGTGGAATTAAGGATTAAGATATTCTTATAGGAAAAGACAGAAAATATGATTTCGTTATGACAATCTTCCTGTAGTGATGTTTTTACCCACAGCCAAGCCTACTTCAGATTCTAGTCACATAGTTTGAATTATTTTCTACTCACCAAATACTAAACCATAACACTAGCTCCAGCCTTGTCCACCAAGATTAAAAATTCATGTTTCAAATGCCATTGCGTTTAAAGTAACTTATTTTACGCACTAATAATCACTGCATATGCAGGCAAGCAATACTAATTTTCTAAATCTGTGTCTGGGAGATAACATGTCTAGACAAAACATTCAGTATTATCACCACATCATTTATTAACTTTGTAATGTGTGTTTTTGTGTAATTTCCCTTTTTTCTCAATTTCCCCCTGGGGATCAACAAAGTTAAATTAATTTAATATTCTTGGTAGCTGTAAAATAAAATGTAGTTTAAAATATAACCAGAAACAATGCGCTCACTATTCTTCAACGCTCCAGCAAACTCTGCTCCACCCCTCTTCTTGAACTATGGGAAGGTATGTGTTTGTGGCAGCATATTGGCTGTCAGAAGAGCTTTCTGCACTTTAATTTGCCCCTCAAGTAGCTGGTCCCAAAGAGCTGTGAAGATTCAATGAAATAATGACACGGTTGTCTACTGGGAAAAATAGATGATAATATGTGCTTATTAAGTTGGTTCATCATTGTGAAGAATATACACTGCTCAGAAAAATAAAGGGAACACTTAAACAACACAATGTAACTCCAAGTCAATCACACTTCGGTGAAATCTAACTGTCCACTTAGGAAGCAACACTGATTGACAATAAATTTCACATGCTGTTGTGCAAATGGAATAGACAAAAGGTGGAAATTATAGGCAATTAGCAAGACACCCCCAATAAAGGAGTGGTTCTGCAGGTGGTGACCACAGACCACTTCTCAGTTCCTATGCCTCCTGGCTGATGTTTTGGTCACTTTTGAATGCTGGCGGTGCTTTCACTCTAGTGGTAGCATGAGACGGAGTCTACAACCCACACAAGTGGCTCAGGTAGTGCAGCTCATCCAGGATGGCACATCAATGCGGGCTGTGGCAAGAAGGTTTGCTGTGTCTGTCAGCGTAGTGTCCAGAGCATGGAGGCGCTACCAGGAGACAGGCCAGTACATCAGGAGACGTGGAGGAGGCCGTAGGAGGGCAACAACCCAGCAGCAGGACCGCTACCTCCGCCTTTGTGCAAGGAGGAGCAGGAGGAGCACTACCAGAGCCCTGCAAAATGACCTCCAGCAGGCCACAAATGTGCATGTGTCTGCTCAAACGGTCAGAAACAGACTCCATGAGGGTGGTATGAGGGCCCGACGTCCACAGGTGAGGGTTGTGCTTACAGCCCAACACTGTGCAGGACGTTTGGCATTTGCCAGAGAACACCAAGATTGGCAAATTCGCCACTGGCGCCCTGTGCTCTTCACAGATGAAAGCAGGTTCACACTGAGCACGTGACAGACGTGACAGAGTCTGGAGACGCCGTGGAGAACGTTCTGCTGCCTGCAACATCCTCCAGCATGACCGGTTTGGCGGTGGGTCAGTCATGGTGTGGGGTGGCATTTCTTTGGGGGGCCGCACAGCCCTCCATGTGCTCGCCAGAGGTAGCCTGACTGCCATTAGGTACCGAGATGAGATCCTCAGACCCCTTGTGACACCATATGCTGGTGCGGTTGGCCCTGGGTTCTTCCTAATGCAAGACAATGCAAGACAATGCTAGACCTCATGTGGCTGGAGTGTGTCAGCAGTTCCTGCAAGAGGAAGGCATTGATGCTATGGACTGGCCCGCCCGTTCCCCAGACCTGAATCCAATTGAGCACATCTGGGACATCATGTCTCGCTCCATCCACCAGACTGTCCAGGAGTTGGCGGATGCTTTAGTCCAGGTCTGGGAGGAGATCCCTCAGGAGACCATCCGACACCTCATCAGGAGCATGCCCAGGCGTTGTAGGGAGGTCATACAGGCACGTGGAGGCCACACACACTACTGAGCCTCATTTTGACTTGTTTTAAGGACATTACATCAATGTTGGATCAGCCTGTAGTGTGGTTTTCCACTTTAATTTTGAGTGTGAATCCAAATCCAGACCTCCATGGGTTGATAAATTTGATTTCCATTGATCATTTTTGTGTGATTTTGTTGTCAGCACATTCAACTATGTAAAGAAAAAGGTATTTAATAAGAATATTTCATTCATTCAGATCTAGGATGTGTTATTTTAGTGTTCCCTTTATTTTTTTGAGCAGTGTATATTACACATAGCAGGTCTATCAAAATACATACCAAGTTGATCTTTCCAAGCTTTCCCTTTCTCCACCTCTTCATCCACCTTCTCTTAAGAAAATATCATCACAGCTCCCACATCATCAGCTTCATCCTCCATCTCTTCATCCTCATCTTCCTCGTTCTCTCCATCATCATCGCCACTTTCTTCATCATCATACTCCTCTTCGCTCTCTCCAAAGTGATCCATCCCCTCTGTTAGCTTATGTAAGTCTGTCTCTGAGGGAAGTGTCATGTCCGTCTCCTTCCGCTTAGATACCAAGCTTTTCTTCTTAGCAGTGTCACTCTCAATCTCTTCATCATCATCTTCAGCCTCTCCATCCTCCAGATCAGCATCACCTTGCCTGTCATCTTCAGCTTCCTCCTCGTTTTCATCATCATTGTCCTCGTCCTCTCCTAAAAACCCAAATCGCAATAGAATGATAAGACCAGGATTCAATATTACATTTGAAAAAACCAAACAGATGTTCTTTAACAACCATACGGCGATAAAATGTAGCATTTCTAACTAATGCAAGCAGTTAAGGCTGTAGGTGGCCTTCCACTCAGCAGCTGAATAATAGTAGTGCATGCCGTGTACACATCAGCTTAATGCTGTAATCAGTTGTCTTCTAAGTTTAAATTGATTAGCTGCATGGCCCGTGTTTGACTTGCAACTCTTTGCCTTAATCAAGGCATTTTGTTTGGATAAACAGGGATTAGCTTGATTAACAACAATGCAATTTCTCCATTTAATAGCCAAAAAAACAGCCCACTTGAAGATGTAGGCCTAAGCTATTCTATGTTACATGCTTATTGTAATTAAACATCTACACATGATTTGACAATTCACAGCTGAGCATAGATTCAATTGGAAATAAGGAACCTACATCAATCTATTAAAGCTACGGTATCTTGTTCACCAGCAATGTGTTATGGTAATAATTATAGGAGACATTAACAAGATTATAAGAGAATCTAGTGTGGCGTGAGAGGCACATTTACTTGTAGTTTATTTTGAACTGAATGATGGACAGTTACTAAATGTAAAGCTGTCCCTTGCAGAACCACAAGAGGGCAGAATTCTACAAAATACCATTTTCAAATGCAGTGCCTTGATGAAATTGCTTTTGAAATACACTGCTCAAAAAAATAAAGGGAACACTAAAATAACACATCCTAGATCTGAATGAATGAAATATTCTTATTAAATACTTTTTTCTTTACATAGTTGAATGTGCTGACAACAAAATCACACAAAAATTATCAATGGAAATCAAATTTATCAACCCACGGAGGTCTGGATTTGGAAAAACACACTACAGGCTGATCCAACTTTGATGTAATGTCCTTAAAACAAGTCAAAATGAGGCTCAGTAGTGTGTGTGGCCTCCACGTGCCTGTATGACCTCCCTACAACGCCTGGACATGCTCCTGATGAGGTGGCGGATGGTCTCCTGATTTTTACCTTGTCAGCTCGGGGATTCGATCTAGCAACCTTTCGGTTACTGGCCCAACGCTCTAACCACCTGCCGCCCCAAAAGGATGAGCATGTATCTGATTAAATAAGTAAAATCAAGGTTACTACCTTATCGTTTCACCAATCCAACCTTATCAGATCAATTCCAGGGATAGAAGGAAACAAATATGCATTTCAAGTACTTGAACCCAAACTACCTACTCTCATCCAACTTTCTAGACAGGTTCCTTATTTCCTTTTCCCTGTGGTCAGTTGCATTGATTATCCAACATATATGTTTATCATTATTATAAATGACACATTCATGTTCCAACTCACCAGAACCTTCGATCTCCTTTAGCATGTCTTTACGAGAGGTTGCCTTGGCCAGGTACCGTTTGTCTGTCTCTTCCAGCAGAGTTATAGCTTTCTTCCGGAGCCCACTTAAGGCAACCACATCATCACCACCACCCTCAAATGCCTCTACCACCTTGGCTTTCGTCTCTGGGAGGTATCCAAACATTGTGATTGAATGATTGAAAACTGCAAGTTTATAGTCATAGCTGATCAATATACAAAGTGGCTGGCAATAATAGCTTACTGTTCAGGATCAGAATGTTACAATTAAATCAGAAGAATTCTTCAGGAGAAAGACAAGTCAAGTGGAAAAACTGACAAGATATTGCCCCTCTCCATAAGGTCATGTCAATGTTGATTTGTATCTTCAGCATCGAGCCGACTTGCTAGCAATGACAATGAATATAAGAGGTTTGGAGAGATAAGAATACTAGCTAGTGATAATATTAAAATTGTCATCATAGCTAGCTAGCAGCACCAGTAGCAGAATCATATGTTATTGGAACTGGTGCAGTGGGTGTTCATCCTACAACGTGCCGAGTTTAAAAACCTCACAACAAATACATGTCTAAGTGTTTGGTTGCCAGTACTGCATCATAATCGTTTATAGAGGTGTTTCGTGCTTTCAGTGTACTACTAGCCTGTTAGCTAACTGGCTAGCTTAGTTTTACATGCTACCCGGCGTGTGTGTAACGAGTTGATACATGAAAACGGAAACATTGTCCTCAAATCGAAAACAAAATATACCTATAAAACATTACAAATCGTGTAAATCATTATCATCCCCTGGATCCGTGAACTTGGGCAGAGGATTTAATAAATCCTCGAGCTGTTGTGATTTGTAGCCAGCCATCGTTCCATGCACTCACAACTCACGCGTGTTAATCCCTACGTCATCAAGAGGCGACTCAAAGATAAAAATAGATTAACGAAATAGATCTGCTACAGTTTAACTTCAAGCAACCGGGGGTTGTTGTTTAGGCTATTGATTTTGGATTATTAAAATAATTAAACCAGATAATGTCGGGTGGACGAATACTATCCGACGTAATTGTTGTTCAGCATAATACACCGTAAACCCTGCAGGTAAAGTGGGTTATAATATATGGTAAATGAATAATATACTTTCTATATGTTGTAGGCCTACTTCAATAATTAGTGCCACAGGGTTGTGAGTGCAATTTTTTGGTGCCAATTCATACATGTAGGATCTCATTGTCATATTTAAAAAAATCTTATTTGCATTTGAGAAATATGTAGATCTACCGTTATATCATATTTTCTTAATTTATAGGCTTGATCTTCCTCTTTCCAAACTCTAATCCCCTTATAGGAGAGGCCTGTACCTGCTCAGACATCCTCATGTCAATTTATCTGATGATGGAGAGCTGAGCAGCATTGTAGACGTGGATGTGGCCCTCTGCGTACTGTAGTCTAATCAGTGAGTGGATTCTGTACATCAGACACACCCAATGTCAGCGATTTAAATAACATAACACTAGGGCCTAGGGGCAGTTGGGTAAACTGTACTTTAGGTCGACTGTTTAGAAATCAAGAAGTGTGCAGAAGGTGTGTTAGAAGTGAGTGAAGAAAGAACAGTAGCGTCCATCTTTTCAACCTAAAAATGTCCACCCCTTTATCGTTAAAAATGCTTGCATTTTTTTTTTTTTACATGTTTTATTATACAGTGAATGGTCTAATATGCACTAGAGGTCACATAATCATATGAGAGTTGATATTTCAAGAATATAGCAGCTGCTGGTAACATGTTTGACCATCAATGTTTAATCATTTGGAATTTCATGTAAAGACACAAAATAAATCCTTTCGGACACAATAGACAGCCTCATTATATAATTAACTATAATTTAACACATTCTGTTAAAAATGCTACTATGTTTCTTGTAGTATGTTCAGCAATTGATGACGCAAAGCACTAACGAATTGTGCTTTTATCCTTATTTGGCAACGGTCTATTTGTGTTTTTATATGTTCTTCGAAGTAAACACAATAATACAATCTAGCACAGTGAGGAACCATGACCATAATATAAATAGAATAAATACAAAAGTTTGGTTTGTTGCTTGAACGATGTTCACATCTGAATCAAGAGGTTTCAAACAATGCTGATATTCAAACCCCTGAAGTACTGTAAATATATAGGTAAACAGTTGACTGTTCTACTGTATGTCCACCTCAAACCATTGTCCATCGATTTTTAGAAGGTTGACTTCATCTTCAAATTCAAGTTATTTTCAATTAAATAAAAGATTATACAACTTTTTAAAGTTTTCCTTTTGAAGGCAAACTCTCTAGGATTTGTCAAAACACAGACATATACAGAGAAACAAAAACAAATTGAGAAATAAGCACGACTACCAAAGCCATCATAAAAGCTTTAGGTAAAAAAAATCATTTTTATCTGATATGGTAGACCCTCTAAAGCAAAAGTTCTGCTGAACGCTTATACAGTATTCACCAATATATGACTGCTTTGGAGTCTGCACTGTTACTGTGTGAATCTTTAAATAAAACTGCAACAATCAAAACAGCAGTAAAGGTAGTTAGAGACAAGTAATAAATTAAATGCGTATATATTATTATGTATAAATTAATTGACGAATAAATAAATAAATAATATAAATAAAAAGGGATAGTCGCTCAGGACTTCAGTTGCCTCCTAAGTCAATAGTTAGCCTTGGCTTCATAATGTCCTGTGGGCTACCAGACAGTGCCTTCGCTCATCTCTGAGGAGGGGTGTGACAATTGGTTGCTGTATCCACTGCCGTTGATGGACAGTGAGGTGAAGGGTGTGCTGACGCCACACATCTCACTGGATATGCTGTGCATTGACCCGGGTCCGTTGGGCTCGGGGCTAGGCGAGTCCGCTGGATGGTGAGATATGATGTCAGTGAAGCACTGCACCTCACCAGATGGGTGGTGCCCAGCCAGGTGATGGTCCATGCCCCCTAAAGGGGTGCCAGCGGGGCCAGAGGAGAAGCCTAGGTCCACTGGGGTCTGGGCCTGCAACAAGGGGGGGCCTTGGGTGTAGTACTCAAAATTTCCTCCAGGTCCATAGTATTCACTCTGATAATCTGCAAACATATACACCAGAATTATTATGGGAAATGCTTATGTGGTGAAAATAAAAAATATAACAAAATGTATTGTACCGGTACAATGAAACTATAGGAATGCCATTTAAATTACAAAAAAAGTACAACTATTACATTTCCAGTAGTATAAAGGATTAATTTGCCATAATAGTGATTTGGAGGATGACAGTATTGTAATTAGACTTAAAACAATGACAACTATTGCCTATTTTTTCTCTTATTTTTTTCACTTAACCCCAAGAATGTTTAAATGTAATTCATACAGTAAGCCTAGACCTATTGCCATTTTTTTTATGCAATAAAACACCTGTGAATTATGAGTGAAATTGGGAATTTAAATAAGGTAAAAAGGCCTGTGCATGGCGCTCATAATCAAAATGCATTTCGGATGATCTTTAAACACAAATGTGTTATTTGGTTGGACCATGGTGAATATAAAATACCTTACCACCATAGTATGAGAAATGGCCGTTGGGGATCAGCTCCCCGGGTTCGAGTCGGTCCACCAGAGTTCTCATTCTCCTTGGACTGCGGAAGAACGAGTGCCTTCTCGCCCCCAGTGCACTCAGCTGCTTCATGCGCCGCTCTTTAGACCGACGATTTTGGAACCAAACCTGCACACCACAAATGACATGGAAATGGCTGATTGAAATTGTGTTTTCAGCCCCGGTCATATATTTATTTTGTGCATCAGAAATGTGTGCAACATCTCGAGGTCCCAGATCTGATGACATGTTGTGAAATGCCCTTTTAATAACCATGACGTGATTAGCCTATAGGCCTATACCTCTAAATGGGTCCTTGGCTCAACTGTCAAATGTTTAATGATCTTTAACCCAGTTTAGCGTATGTTTCGTGAATACCAGGGACATAACAGCCAGGGACAACCCCCCCATCCTTTTACTCCACAATTGCTACATTCTCGTAACATATGCTAAAGCCTAATAGTCCAACATATAGCCGCTATTTTCAAAATGAGAAAACAAAGACCTTTGCATTGATATGTATAGACTATAGATAGCCTAGAGGTCATGGTGTGAAAACATTGTGAAGTCATGACAATATGTGCATCTGCACCACTTTCGTGGTAAGCAATCTGCATATCTTGCCATCTGCCATTATTGACCTAGGTGCCATTGAATTGAAAATACTTTCTCACAGACCCGTATAAGAATACTGAAAATAAGCATATTTTTTATTGTTCGTGTGATACAGACTTAAGCGAAATGGACTCTTACCTGGATCACTCTCATGTTGAGACCTGTCTCCTGCGCCAGCTGTTCTCGAATGTGTCTTGTGGGTTTTGGCGTGGCCGTGAAAGCAGCTTTGAGGACCTCAAGTTGCTTGGCTTTTATAGTTGTTCGAGGCCCACGTCGTTTCCCCCCTACGTTCTGCTCATCGTTTTCATTGCTACCCACCTCTTTATCAGATAAAGGCCCGATTTCCGAATCTTTACCATCATCCTGTGGGTCTTGGGAATCTGGAGATAGACTTGGGTCACTGCAGGTCGTGACTGTGAGATGAAAAAAACACGAAATGAAATGATTTTAAATGTATTCTTATGACTTTATAGCATATTCATTAACGAATATACAAAAAATAATCGACAAGAATACCATATCATTAGAGTATTATTAGGCTACTATTGGGCCAATTAATATTGTTATTATTAGTATTATGCACTAGACATATTAGCCAACTACTTTTAGACATATTATTATTGGTGATGATAACATGAATTAACAATCAATTCTAATCCCTATAATAATATTTTAATCGTCATCAACGCTATTGTTTAGATTTGTACTGTTATTAAACCTATCAAGATACTGTTATCATAACTGTTCCCCCCGCCCCCCAAAAATATATATTTTTTATAAATGGAATATAAAGCAATAGCAAAAAGTTGAAAATAATGATTCACAAGAGGCTATAGAATTATATAGAATATACATATATATTAACGCTTTATGGTTGAAAATTGGGATGTGGTTCAAGTCATGTTCCATACCTGAGAGGAGGGTTGTGTTCTTTCCGTTGCTGTTGCTTAGGTAGTCCTCTTTACAAACAAACTTAAATTCATCTAAAATGTACATTTCCTCTCCAGTAGATAGCTGTTTGTTACACATCATGCACGTGAAACAGTTCAGGTGAAACACTTTGCTCTTTGCTCTTCGAACCAAATCGTTGGGCGAGATTCCCTGGGCGCAACCTCCACACTTTGTGCCAAATCTCCTAAAAGAAAGAAAGCAAAATTAAATACCATCATTGATCAAACAAAGCAGGGCTGACAGTGTACCAGCAAATAGCCACAGAAAATATTCACATCAGATTACCAATAACATGAAAATATTATTGGCAACATTATAGATGTTTACACGAAGGGATACGCGTGTTTCATGAAGCAAAATATTTAATTTTCAGTATTTTGATGCTTAATATATTTTTGGTGAGATTTCAAGTGAATATAACTATATATATACATTTCGTAGGCTTTTTCTTTTCAAGTTTGTTTGTGAATCTGTAAATGACATGTTGGGCCTGCACTAGCTTCACCGCCACTATATTCATTTTACGTGGGCCTATTCACACAGATAACCAGTTATTTAGCAACCATAAATATAAGATAAGAATTATGTTTTTTAGGCTAAATACATTTTCATAAATAAATATAAATGTATCTTATATTTAGGCCTAGGTTTACGTGTTGCAGAACTCTTTAAAAAAACTATAATTCAAGAAAGGCCACGCCGTTTGTTATTAGGTTATTGCATGGCGAGAAGTCAAACATGCATAAAAAAACGGTCCATTATTGAAATATATCCTATTTAATGCTTGAAAATGACAAAGCCACAGTATACAATATATAGGAATATATATATATATATATATATATAGTATACAAAATGTTCAATGTTGCAATGTAGCCTATATTTATGTAAATAGTTGTGTATTTAAATAGTTAACAAACGTGTGGACTGTAGTTCTGTGATTGCAGTATTGGTTTTCTCAAGATGATTTATTATTCAAATCCACTTATCACATTTTCACTAGAGTCTCAGCAAACAAACGGGTGTGCGCCGACTGATTGAACGCAGAATACATTTCCGTCAAGAATTCTGGCATAATTTTAATCCCCGCGGCTTGTTTGACAGCCTTTCCTTGTAAACAAAGGGCGCGTTTCTTTAATCCGTCACAGAACATGGTGATATATGCTTATAATGTATCAGCTTTTCCTGGATCACCACTCATAATCTGGGTTTCCTGCCTCTGGTTTGTTCAAATTATGTCGCTCATGAGGATAGATTAAACAAGATTGACACGAGGCCCTGTTGCAAAAAAAAACAATCTTGCAATATAATTTTTTTATGATAAAACTTGCATTTCATATAATCTGTTGTACATTTGCATAGTTCTGCTTAATTGGATACCCAGTAGAAGCTAAAGCTCTTCCGCACAATACTGAAAGGCATGTGCCCAGGTGTGCTTACCTAAAAAAGTCGTTTTTGCAGTACAGTTTCCCTTCCCGTGAAAAACATTTTTCTGTCAAATTGCATTTACAGTCACAGCACTGTACGCACTTGATGTGCCATGGTCTGTCCAGAACATTGAGTAGAAACCTGTCCAGAATAGGTCTTTCGCAGCCGGCACAGTGAACCATATTTGGATAATTCCAGCTATTCCAAGTGAATGTCTTTCTTTTTTGTCCCAAACGAAAGCGATGTGTCTGTCTCCTTAGTCGCTTTGTTGATTTAGAGAATGACCTGCTCTAGTCCACTCCTACAATCCAGAGGATGCAGCTCATCCAGACGAATCTCTCAACAATGAGCTAGCATCATCATATCCCTTGAGCTCAAATATGATTGCATTCCTCCTGCATGGACAGAACAAACTTGGCTATAAAAAATGGTATAAAAAAAACGAAAACGAACAATTAACTTATCAAAGTGAATACATTTCACAAGCAAGAATGCAAACTTGAGAGGAGCAAGGCCTCTGCTTGTCCATCAATATGAGCCAAGAGGTGCGATAGTAGGCTAAGGATTTTGTGAATCTGAACAAGGCATCATGCCACTACAATTACGCGCGAATACATAACTGCCACACAGCCAAATAATTATTGCCAAAGCCGAAAGTTAACACAAATATGATAAAAATCTGTTCAATTTCTTGTCGATTCTGTCATAATCCTTCTATTCTTCGAGTATGATGCACTCTTTAGTACAAGCTTCAGTATCCGTACCTCTGAAAGCGCACGAGCTAGCCTTATTAGGAGCCTCCTGACGTCATGTTGAATCGACACCTATCAGCAGCTTGCTGTTGGAGTGGCAATTACTATGCCCGCTAAACTTGCCGGACGGACCCACTAAGGACTAGGGAACAGAGAACGACTATTGCCTCGTATCTATGAAACGGTCGTATTGTTTTAGAAACTCGTAAATTCCAACTCGATACAGCAGGCATATAGCATATTCCAGGTCGAAGCGGAGCTAGGGTCTCCGGATAGGATACATTTAATAAGGTACAGTATTTCATGAAAACAACAACTTTTCTTGTAGTTTATAGTCATTTTGGCAGAGGAAACTAAGTTCGTTTACATCTAACATTATTCATCTGAAATTGGAAATATAACTTATAAGGCTATCATTATGGATAGGCCTTCCTATATCATGTGTTTGCAGGTCTTAGGAGAGGAGAGAAAGTGAATGACACGGACGCACTGAAGTTCACAGATCGATTAATCAAACGGAAATGCATCTCTGACACATGCATGGATATTTAAATAGTTAAATCAGAAAAGTACCGATAAACACCCAACATATGTTACTTTATTTGAAAGGAAACCACCACCCTCAAATGTGGAAGAAGGGCAATGCAAAACGACAGAGTTAGGTTAACTTGCAATTATAGAGTTTGATGTTGTCAGACTTGGACGATAATGATGATGATGAAGATTACATATATTTTATAATTACAAAAGTGGGCTATTAAACCCCATGCACATTAAGAATTCGTTTGGATGGCTTTGACAGACATTAAAAACTCACAAAAAATATTTTTAAATGAATTGTCTTAATTTATGTTTCACTCTATGGCTCTTAATTTCAAACAGGACAATATGCCTGTCTAAAGGTATCTGGCCCTGTATATGGTATGCTTACTTATTTCCGTATTGTGTTCTTCATGTTTCTTCTTATTTCTCGTGTGTTTTTTGTCTAGTATTACATTGTTATTGATTATTGCATTGTTGGTTTTGAGTTTGCAAGAAAGGCATTTCACTGTACTTGTGCATGTGACATTAAAAACTTGACACTGGATGTTTTTCATAGAATAAACCAATTTTAACCTCCAGAAATGTACATGGTCATTTATGACTGTGTTTTGATGTCTTAATAATTTAGAGTAGCCTACATTTTCGCTAACTAGAGTTGAACTAACATATTTGTTATAACCTTGTCAACAACTATAACAATTTGTCAATTATTATAGTCAATTATTTTTCACTATTTAGGCCTACTCTGTTTACAGGTCTACATTTTACTAGCCTACATTGTTTTCCAAAGTGTATTTTTATAATACTGTATTAAAGCAACATAGCGAAAGAGTAGGCCTGAGAATAAGACTGTGGAGCCGTGACAGAAATGACAAATCATCATGACTTCATCATCTGCAGATGAGGGGAGGGAAGGGCTCTGGGAAGTCTGAATGCAAGCTTTCTCCATAGATTAATGTTTCCCTGCGCTTATTCTACATTTTGGGTGAAAGGGCAAGGATAATCATTATAATATCATGTCTAGCGATAGGCGCTCCCTGAAAGATAATATCGCGCAGTGGGCAATGCACTTGGGACAGTCTGCAGGGCTGGGACGTGGAGATAGCGGATTTTCATGCCCATTTTCTCCCACAGGCCACAGCTCTGCGTGCCGCTGATATCTGTTGCCCGGGGAAATGTATAAACAATCAACCGTGTGGACGACTGAAACTGTTGTGATATAGTCCCATTCAGACTCTGAAATATAAATCCAGGTCTATTCTTGTAGGCCCAGCTCCTCATATGATTTATTTATTTGTATATGTGCAAAGCAGGCTTCCCACTGGGCACAGACGTCAATTCAACGTCTATTCCACGTTGGTTCAACATAATTTAATTGAAATGACGTAAAAACAACGTTGATTCAACCAGTGTGTACCCAGTGGGTTCAAAGGCCATGGTGAGCCATTTTTATCTCAATGTCAAATAATTTCTGCTTAACAATTAAGTAATACCTTACTGTGATTGTTTTCAATTCAAATGGTCAAAAAGAGCCATTTCTAAAGCAATAATTTTGCTAGGACTGTCTGGGAGTGGCCTGACGGAGGAGGGGGAAATGATGTGTTATTGGCAGAGAGGTTTGGAACTCTCTTTTGGTCTATTAACTAATTTAAACAGCTCTTACACTAAAATTGCATTATCATAATTTTCACAATTTCACACTATTATGTCAACCTCATAGTGTGGAAATATATATATGTTTTAAAAAAACAGGGAAATCGTTTTGACTGCACTAGGCCTTTAAATTGATCAAATACAGTTTATCATAACACTGGGGGGAAAATCAGGTTGGAAAATTAGATTAAGATTAATTAAATCCGTGAGGAAAAAAAACTGCATTTGCTTAGCAACCACTGAGTCTTCAGAAAAAATAGAGCCACAAGAGAACTGATTTCATTTGAGTAGATTATAGGGTGGCTTGCGCATGAGAATCACCACAATCTATTCCATTCGTCTGATTGTCTTCATAGCCTTTTGTGTGCGCAAGTGCAGCTCTTGTTGAAGATAGAGCCACCACCGGTGGACGGGTTTAATTTTATAGCACATAGATCAGGAGAGAGGCAACGCTTTACTTTCGCCAGGAGAGAGATAGTTCACCACTGCCTTACGGTTTTATGTTGGGATATGTCAAGCAGATGAAAATAATGGCTAATGCATAAGCAAAACTCGGTAGTCCCTGCACTGCGCGCATTGAGATAGCGTATGGTCCTTATTTAGGGTCCTTACCATGCATGTGCGAGGCCCATGCATTTTGAAATCAAGGATGCAAATTGATAGTGTAATTCTCACAAACACGCGCACGCACGCACGCACACACACACACACACACACACACACACACACACACACACACACACACACACACACACACACACACACACACACACACACACACACACACACACACACACACACACACACACATAGACACACACACACACGCCATACAAAAATATATAGAATAGGCCTACTTTTGAATACACAACAGGTTTACAAATTCAGCAGTCAATATTTAATAGTCTAAAATGAAAATAGACGTTTCGGATAACTATTTTCATGCCCGTGTAAAATAATTTTTCTTGCAGTCTCGGGTTAACTTAGCCCTAATAATAAAACCATTGGGTTAATTTATGTCTCCTATTTTTGGACCAATCATCCCTTGCACACAGCGTCTATTGAAATTACAATGTGGCTGTAGCTGATGGATGGCTGAAGTCTACCTCGTCTATCCTATACCCAGAGGCTGTGAGAATCTGCAAATCACCCAAAACACAGTACACATAGGCCCCATCATTTCAAACACATTGTTGTTCCCCTGGTTACTTCATATTTTAATAGATGTAAGATGCAGGCAGAGAACAGGCCTGAGCAGAGGGTGATGGGAAAGACCTGGCTGTCAGACCTGCTTTAAGTACCAAAACACGCAATGCATGCAGTTCTTATGTGCTTTCAAATGCAATATTATTCATGAACATATGAAGATCCTGTTCCCACAAATGATCTGTTGATGAACACATATCATCAAAAATAAAGGGCTACATTTCAACTATATACAAAGATATACACTGAGTGTACAAAACATTAAGAACACCTGCTCTTTCCATGACATAGACTGACCAGGTGAATGCAGTTGAAAGCTATGATCCCTTATTGATGTCACTTGTTAAATCCATTTAAATCAGTGTAGATAAAAGGGAGGAGACAGGTTAAAGAAGGAGTTTTAAGCCATGAGACAATTGAGATATGGATTGTGTATGCGTGCCATTCAGAGGGTGAATGGGCAAGACAAAACTCAACATTAGGAAGGTGTTCCTAATGTTTGGTATACTCGGTGTACATTTAGGCTACTAAGTTGTTCAATTCTAAAATTCACCCTTCTCCACCAAACTGAAAGACACCGATCTCTCTGCATCGTAAAGCCCAATAATACAACCCTTCTCCCATCCATACCCCTCTACCCTCTTACAATACCCTTTCCACTCCCCCTAGAATCCTAATGTTGCCCCTCCTTTGCCCCTGTAGAAAACTCTGCATCACAGTAGGTTACTGTTACTAGGAATAATCAGACTCTTCCCCACAGTGAGCGAAGCCTCCTTTCCTGTACCACTCTGATCATTCTATTTCACCAGGGAATTTCTCTACTACAGGGGTATTCAACCGGAGTTACTGCAGTGGGACCGTGGAAAAGTATATACAAAACATGCATCAATGTTTTTATGAATATCTCTAGTAACAACAGAATAAACACATTTTGAATTACATACCGACAGTAGAAAAGAGGAGAATATCTTCTTTCTAATGATGTCAAATTTATTTCCTAATATTGAGCAAATTACTCATTGGAGCCCATTTAGCTTACTTAAGTATCTGACATAGGCTTTGAAAAAGCACCCATGAATAGGCTACTAGTGCAGCAAGTGTTGCTCGCTGCTGGTAAGCTTTCTTCACTTGGACTTTATTTTTTGCCAACACATGGCTAACCTTTGTTTAACAGCTGCTCTTAGCAAAAAACAATTGGAGTTACCTTTCCAGCTAATAGGCTTAGAGTTTACACTTCCTCTTCCAGTTCTAATGTGAGGTCAAAATAATGAAAAATGATCTACCAAATGTATTCATTTTAAGATGTTGATTACTTCTCCTTGCCATTTATCACTCACCTGATGATAACATAGGATGGGGGTCCCTGGGAAAGAAATGGCAGAAGACCCCTGCTCTAATATATCCAGTAGAGTAAGTAAGAATTCTTTCTCCCCTCTGTTTCTGTCCCTATCACACTACTCTCTATCCCTGAGAATGTTACCGAATTGGTGGGAGAGAGTGTCTGATACACTGTGAGCTGATGTTGTAAAAGACGTATTTGCTAGCCACCATGTGGTTCTGTATACAAAATATTTTCAATACAACCTACTTAACTACAATAGGTAGGTAATGGCATTTTCCATTAATTATCCATGAATCCATTTTCCATTCTGCTGAGGATCCTGTAGCTTTGTCTAGCTCAACAAAATGTTCATTGTTGGACATAAAAAACTGTAAAAAAAGACTGTAAAAACACCAGAAAATCAGCTCCAAGTGATTTTTTTATTTTTTTATTTATTTATTTATTTAACCTTTATTTAACCAGGTAGGCAAATTGAGAACACGTTCTCATTTACAATTGCGACCTGGCCAAGATAAAGCAAAGCAGTTCGACACATACAACAACACATAGTTACACATGGAGTAAAAACAAACATATAGTCAATAATACAGTGAAAAAAAAAAAATAATAAGTCTATATACAATGTGAGCAAGTGAGGTGAGATAAGGGAGGTGAAGGCAAACAGATATATGTATAAATAAATAAAATATAAAAAGGCCATGGAGGCGAAGTGAGTACAACACAGCAAGTAAAATAAAAACTAAAAAAAACACTGGAATGGTTGGTTTGCATTGGAAGAAAGTGCAAAGTAGAGACAGAAATAATGGGGTGCAAAGGAGCAAAATAAATTAATAAATAAATACAGTAGGTAAAGAGGTAGTTGTTTGGGCTAAATTGTAGATGGGTTATGTACAGGTGCAGTAATCTATGAGCTGCTCTGACAGCTGGTGCTTAAAGCTAGTGAGGGAGATAGGTGTTTCCAGTTTCAGAGATTTTTGTAGTTCGTTCCAGTCATTGGCAGCAGAGAACTGGAAGGAGAGGCGTCCAAAGGAAGAATTGGTTTTGGGGGTGACTAGAGAGATATACCTGCTGGAGCGCGTGCTACGGGTAGGTGCTGCTATGGTGACCAGCGAGCTGAGATAAGGGGGGACTTTACCTAGCAGGGTCTTGTAGATGACCTGGAACCAATGAAATCTGTTCCCAAATATTTTCACTTATAATAGAGAGACACGTGATCTTATACAAATGTAAGCAAGGTCTGAAATTATTATGTTTTAGTAAAATATTATATCTGTTTGGGCTTCTTGCAGTCAATTTGCAGTCTACTTGTATTTTTATTTATTAGGGATCCACATAAACTGCTTCCAAGACAGTAGCTACTCTTCCTGGGGTCCAGACACATTAAGGCACTTACATCACACATAAAACAAAAGATAACACAGTACATCATACAACATAATTACACAACTACATATCTACTCTACAAAGTGTATAACACCACCATACAACAATATTACAATGTACATGTGTAGAGTGCATGTTCTAGCGTGTGTGCGTATGCGTTTGTCTGTACCTGTGTGTATCTCTTCACAGTCCTCGCTGTACCATAAGGAGTATTTTCATCTGTTTTTTAAATCTGATTCTATTGTTCTCATCAGTTACCTGATGTGGATTAAAGTTTCATGAAGTCATGGCTATGTGTAGTACTGTGTGCCTCCCATAGTCTGTTCTTGACTTGGGGATTTTGAAGAGACCTCTGGTGGCATGTATTGTGGGATATGCATTGGTGTCCCTGCTGTGTGCTAGTAGTTTAAACAGACACATCGGTGCATTCAGCATGTCAACACTTCTTACAAAAACGCATAAAATCAAATCAAATGTTATTTGTCATATGCGCCGAATACAACAGGTGTAGACCTTACAGTGAAATGCTTACATACAAGCCCTTAACCAACAATGCAGTTTTAATAAGGGGGAAAAAAGTAAGAGATAAGAATAACAAATAATTAAAGAGCCGCAGTAAATAACAATAGCAGGGCTATATACAGGGGTTACCGGTTCAGATTCAATGTGGGGGGCACCGGTGTCGAGGTAATTGAGGTAATATGTGCATATAGGTAGAACTATTAAAGTGACTATGCATAGATAATAACAGAGAGTAGCAGCAGCGTAGAAGGGGGGGGAGGGGAGGGGGGGATGAAAATAGTCTGGGTAGCCATTGGATTAGCTGTCTTATGGCTTGAGGGTAGAAGCTGTTTAGAAGCCTCTTGGACCTAGACTTGGCACTCCGGTCCTACTTGCCGTGTAGTAGCAGAGAGAACAATCTATGATTAAGGTGGCTGGAGTCTTTGACAATTTTTAGGGCCTTCCTCTGACACAGCCTGGTATACTGTAGAGGTCCTGGATGGCAGGAAGCTTGGTCCCGATGATGTACTGGGCCACACGCACTACCCTCTGTAGTGCCTTGCGGTCGGAGGCCAAGCACTTTCCATACCAGGCAGTGATGCAACCAGTCAGGATGCTCTCGATGGTGCAGCTGTAAAACCTTTTCAGGATCTGAGGACCCATAATAAATCTTTTCAGTCTCCTGAGGGGGAATACGTTTTGTCATGCCCTCTTTACGACTGTCTTGGTGTGCTTGGACCATGCTAGTTTGTTGGTGATGTGGACGCCAAGGAACTTGAAGCTCTCAACCTGCTCCACTACAGCCCTGTCGATGAGAAAAAAGTCCTCCTTTTCCTGTAGTCCACAATCATATCCTTTGTCTTGATCCCGTTGAGGGAGACATTGTTTTCTTTGCACCCCACGGTCAGGTCTCTGACCACCTCCCTGTAGACTGTCTCATAGTTGTCGGTGATCAGCCTACCACTGTTGTGTCATCGGCAAACTTAATGATGGTGTTAGAGTTGTGCCTGGCTGTGCAGTCATGAGTAAACAGGCAGTGCAGGAGGGGACTGAGCACGCACCCCTGAGGGGCCCCCGTGTTGAGGAGCAGCGTGGCGGATGTGTTGTTACCTACCCTTACTCCCTGGGGGCGGCCCGTCAGGATGTCCAGGATCCAGTTGCAGATGGAGGTGTTTAGTCCCAGGGTCCTTAGCTTAGTGATGAGCTTTGAGGGCACTATGGTGTTGAATGCTGCGCTGTAGTCAATGAATAGCATTCTCACATAGGTGTTTCTTTTGTCCTGGTGGGAAAGGGCAGTGTGGAGTGCAATAGAGATTGCATCATCTGTGGATCTGTTGGTGCGGTATGCAAATTGGAGTGAGTCTAGGGTTTCTGGGATTATTGTGTTGATGTGAGCCCTGACCAGCCTTTCAAAGCATTTCATGGCTACAGATGTGAGTGCTACGGGTCCGTAGACATTTAGGCAGGTTACCTTAGTGTTCTTGGGCACAGGGACTATGGTGGTCTGCTTGAAACACGTTGGTATTACAGACACAGACAAGGAGAGGTTGAAAATGTCAGTGAAGACACTTGCCAGTTGGTCAGCGCATGCTCGGAGTACACGTCTGATTATCCATCTGACCCTGCGGCCTTGTGAATGTTGACCTGTTTAAACGTCTTGCTCACATCGGTTACGGAGAGCGTGATCACACAGTTGTCCGGAACAGCTGATGCTCTCATGCATGTTTCAGTGTTACTTACCTTAAAGCGAGCATAGAAGTTATTTAGCTCGTCTGGTAGGCTCATGTCACTGGGCAACTCTCAGCTGTGCTTCCCTTTGTAGTCTGTAATAGTTTGCAAGCCCTGCCACATCCAACGAGCGTCGGAGCCAGTGTTGTACGATTCGATCTTAGTCCTGTATTGATGCTTTGCCTGTTTGATGGTTCGTCGGAGGCATAGCGGGATTTCTTATAAGCTTCCGAGTTAGAATCCCAATCCCGCTCCTTGAAAGTGGCATCTCTACCCTTAGCTCAGTGCGAATGTTGCCTGTAATCCATGGCTTCTGGTTGGGGTATGTACGTACAGTCATTGTGGGGACGATGTTCTCAATGCACTTATTGATGAAGCCAGTGACTGATGTGGTGTACTCCTCAATGCCATCGGAAGAATCCCAGGAACATATTCCAGTCTGTGCCAGGAAAACAGTCCTGTAGCTTAGCATCTGCTTCATCTGACCAGCTTTTTATAGACTGAGTCACTGGTGCTTCCTGCTTTAATTTTTGCTTGTAAACAGGAATTAGGAGGATAGAATTATGGTCAGATTTGCCAAATGGAGGGCGAGGGAGAGCTTTGTACGCGTCTCTGTGTGTGGAATAAAGGTGGTCTAGAGTTTTTTTCCCCTCTGGTTGCACATTTAACATACTGATAGAAATGAGGTAAAACTTATTTAAGTTTCCCTGCATTAAAGTCCTAGGCCACTAGGAGCGCCACCTCTGGGTGAGCATTTTCCTGTTTGCTTATGAAGGAATACAGCTCTTTGAGTGCGGTTTTAGTGCCAGCATCGATCTGTGGTGGTATGTAGACAGCTACGAAAAATACATCTGAAAACTCTCTAGGTAGATAGTGTGGTCTCCAGATTATCATGAGATTCTCTTCCTCAGGCAAGCAAAACAGCTACCCTGGGGAATACCTGATTCTACCTGGATTATGTTGGAGAGGCTTCCATTAAAGAACACCCTCTGTGTTCCGTTAGACAGGTAACACTATATCCACAATATAGCAGGGGGTGTAAAGCCATAACACATACATGTTTTCCAGTAGCAGACAATGATCGATAATGTCAAAAGCTGCACTGAAGTCTAACAAAACAGCTCCCACAAATTTTTTAACATCAATTTCTCCAATATTCAGTCATATGTGTAAGTGCCATACTTGTTGTCCAAAGTCCCTCCTTATAAACATGCTGAAAGTCTGTTGTCATTTTGTTTACAGTAAAATAGCATTGTATCTGTTCAAACAATTTATTTCTCAAAAAGTTTATTAAGGGCTGGTAACAGGCTGATTGGTCGGCTATTTGAGCGAGTAAAGGGGGCTTTATTATTCTTGGGTAACAGAATTACTTTTGCTTTCCCCTATCATCCTCAGTAATTTTCCATCCAAGTTGTCAGAACCCGGTGGCCTGTCATTGTTGATAGACAACAATATTTTTTTTAACCTCTTCCACACTCACTTTACGGAATTCAAAATTACAATGTTTGTCTTTCATAATTTGATTAGTTATTCTTGGATGTGTGGTGTCGGCGTTTGTTGCTGGCATGTCATGCCTAAGTATGCTAATCTTGTCAATTAAAAAATCATTAAAGTAATTGGCAATATCAGTTGGTTTTGTGATGAATGAGCCGTCTGATTCAATGAATGATGGAGCTGAGTTTGCCTTTTTACTGTAATTCTTCATATCATTTAGCTTTGTTTCATACTACAGTTTCTTCTCTTTATTCAGTTTAGACACATGATTTTTCAATTTGCAGTATGTTTGCCAATTGGTTGTGCAGCCAGACGTATTTGCCATTCCTTTGCCTCATCCCTCTCAACCATACAATTTTTAGCTTCCTCATCACTCCATGGGGATTTAACTGTTTTTACAGTCCTTTTCTTAATGGGTGCATGCTTATCAGTAATTGGAATAAGAAATTTCATAAATGTGTCAAGTGCAGCGTCTGGTTGCTACTTATTACACACCACAGACCAGCAAATATCATCAACATAGGAATCACAACAAAACTTCTTGTATGACCAGTTAAACACTATATTAGGTCCAGCCTTTGGAACTTTGGTTTTCCTAGATATGGCTACTAAATTGTGATCACTACATAAAATTTCTGCAGCATTAGTGAAGATGTGATCAATACATGTAGATGATTTCATTCCTGTGCTGTTTGTAACTACCCTGGTAAGTCTACTTCCGGCGCCGACCGAGATGGCCGCCTCGCTTCGCGTTCCTTGGAAAATATGCAGTATTTAGTTTTTTTATGTGTTATTCCTTACATTGGTACCCCAGGTAATCTTAGGTTTCATTACATACAGTCGGGAGGAACTACTGAATATAAGAGCAACGTCACCTCACCTTCGTTCCAACCAGGAATATGACTTTCCCGAAATGGATCCAGTGTTTTGCCTTCCACCCAATACAATGGATCTGATCCCAGCCGGCGACCCTATGCGACGCCGTAAAAGGGGCAAACGTAGTGGTCTCCTGGTCAGGCTTCGGAGACGGGTACATCGCGCTCCACTCCCTAGCATACTACTCGCCAATGTCTAGTCTCTTGACAATAAGGTTGATGAAATCCGAGCAAGGGTAACATTCCAGAGAGACATCAGAGATTGTAACGTTCTCTGCTTCACGGAAACATGGCTAACTCAAGAGACGCTAACGGAGTCGGTGCAGCCAGCTGGTTTCTTCACGCATCGCGCAGACAGAAACATACATCTTTCTGGTAAGAAGAGGGGCGGGGGTGTATGCCTTATGATTAACGAGACGTGGTGTGATCATAACAACATACAGGAATTCAAGTCATTCTGTTCACCTGATCTAGAACTCCTCACAATCAAATGTCGACCGCATTATCTACCAAGGGAATTCTCTTCGATTACAATCACAGCCGTATATATTCCCCCCCAAGCAGACACATCGATGGCCCTGAACGAACTTTATCTAACTCTTTGTAAACTGGAAACCACACACCCTGAGGCTGCATTCATCGTAGCTGAGGATTTTAACAAGGCTAATCTGAAAACAAAACTCCCTAAATTCTATCAGCATATCGATTGTGCTACCAGGGCTGGTAAAACCTTGGATCATTGTTATACTAACTTCCGCGACGCATATAAGGCCCTCCCCCGCCCTCCTTTCGGAAAAGCTGACAACGACTCCATTTTGTTGCTTCCAGCCTACAAACAGAAACTAAAACAACAAGCTCCCTCGCTCAGGTCTGTTCAACGCTGGTCCGACCAATCTGATTCCACGCTTCAAGACTGCTTCGATCACGCGGATTGGAATATGTTCCGCATTGCGTCCAACAACAACATTGAGGAATATGCTGATTCGGTGAGCGAGTTCATTGGAAAGTGCATTGACGATGTCGTACCCACAGCAACGATTAAAACATTCCCAAACCAGAAACCGTGGATTGACGGCAGCATTCGCGTGAAACTGAAAGCGTGAACCACTGCTTTTAACCAGGGCAAGGTGACCGGAAACATGACCGAATACAAACAGTGTAGCTATTCTCTACGCAAGGCAATCAAACAACCTAAGTCCCAGTACAGAGACAGAATAGAGTCGCAATTCAACAGCTCAGACACAAGAGGTATGTAGCAGGGTCTACAGTCAATCACGGATTACAAAAAGAAAACCAGCCCCGTCGCGGACCAGGATGTCTTGCTCCCAGACAGGCTTAATAACTTTTTTGCTCGCTTTGAGGACAATACAGTGCCACTGACACGGCCCGCTACCAAAACCTGCGGACTCTCCTTCACTGCAGCTGAGGTGAGTAAAACATTTAAACGTGTTAACCCTCGCAAGGCTGCAGGCCCAGACGGCATTCCCAGCCGCATCCTCAGAGCATGCGCAGACCAGCTGGCTGGTGTGTTTACGGACATATTCAATCAATCCTTATCCCAGTCTGCTGTTCCCACATGCTTCAAGAGGGCCACCATTGTTCCTGTTCCCAAGAAAGCTAAGGTAACTTAGCTAAACAACTACCACCCCGTAGCACTCACTTCCGTCATCATGAAGTGCTTTGAGAGACTAGTCAAGGACCATATCACCTCCACCCTACCGGACACCCTAGACCCACTCCAATTTGCTTACCGAACCAATAGGTCCACAGACGACGCAATCGCAACCACACTGCACACTGCCCTAACCCATCTGGACAAGAGGAATACCTATGTGAGAATGCTGTTCATCGACTACAGCTCAGCATTTAACACCATAGTACCCTCCAAACTCGTCATCAAGCTCGAGACCCTGGGTCTCGACCCCGCCCTGTGCAACTGGGTCCTGGACTTCCTGACGGGCCGCCCCCAGGTGGTGAGGGTAGGTAACAACATCTCCACCCCGCTGATCCTCAACACTTGGGCCCCACAAGGGTGCGTTCTGAGCCCTCTCCTGTACTCCCTGTTCACCCACGACTGCGTGGCCATGCATGCCTCCAACTCAATCATCAAGTTTGCGGATGACACTACAGTGGTAGGCTTGATTACCAACAACGACGAGACGGCCTACAGGGAGGAGGTGAGGGCCCTCGGAGTGTGGTGTCAGGAAAATATCCTCACACTCAACGTCAACAAAACAAAGGAGATGATTGTGGACTTCAGGAAACAGCAAAGGGAGCACCCCCCCTATCCACATCGATGGGTCAGTAGTGGAGAAGGTGGAAAGTTTTAAGTTCCTCGGTGTACACATCACGGACAAACTGAATTGGTCCACCCACACAGACAGCGTTGTGAAGAAGGCGCAGCAGCGCCTCTTCAACCTCAGGAGGCTGAAGAAATTCGGCTTGTCACCAAAAACACTCACAAACTTCTACAGATGCACAATCGAGAGCATCCTGTCGGGCTGTATCACCGCCTGGTACGGCAACTGCTCCGCCCACAACCGTAAGGCTCTCCAGAGGGTAGTGAGGTCTGCACAACGCATCACCGGGGGCAAACTACCTACCCTCCAGGACACCTACACCACCCGATGTCACAGGAAGGCCATAAAGATCATCAAGGACAACAACCACCCAAGCCACTGCCTGTTCACCCCGCTATCATCCAGAAGGCGAGGTCAGTACAGGTGCATCAAAGCAGGGACCGAGAGACTGAAAAACAGCTTCTATCTCAAGGCCATCAGACTGTTTAACAGCCACCACTAACATTTAGCGGCCGCTGCCAACATACTGACTCAACTCCAGCCACTTTAATAATGGGAATTGATGGAAATTATGTACAAATGTACCACTAGCCACTTTAAACAATGCCAATTAATATAATGTTTACATACCCTACATTACTCATCTCATATGTATATGTATATACTGTACTCTATATCATCTACTGCATCTTGCCATCTTTATGTAATACATGTATCACTAGCCACTTTAAACTATGCCACTTTATGTTTACATACCCTACATTACTCATCTCATATGTATATACTGTACTCTATACCATCTACTGCATCTTGCCTATGCCGTTCTGTACCATCACTCATTCATATATCTTTATGTACATATTCTTTATCCCTTTACACTTGTGTGTATAAGTTAGTAGTTGTGGAATTGTTAGGTTAGATTACTCGTTGGTTATTACTGCATTGTCGGAACTAGAAGCACAAGCATTTCGCTACACTCGCATTAACATCTGCTAACCATGTGTATGTGACAAATAAAATTTGATTTGATTTGAAGTTGACTGATAACCTGAACCAGGTTGCAGGCACTAGTTACAGTTTGAAGTTTTCTCTTGAGTGGGCAGCTTGATGAAAGACAGTCAATATTTAAATCACCCAGAAAATATACCTCTCTGTTGATGTCACATACATTATCAAGCATTTCACACATATTCTCCAGATACTGACTGTTAGCACTTGGTGGTCTATAGCAGCCTCCCACAAGAATGGGCTTTAAGTGAGGCAGATGAACTTGTAGCCATATTACAGTATTTAACATGAGATCCTCTCTAAGCTTTACAGGAATGTGGTTCTGAATCTTTCACACCCGCGGCCCAACGATGGTACAGTACCTGAAATAAGTGGCCGCTTTTTGGAATCTTTCAGTGCTAGAATCAGTTCTTTAAAATCAATTTTCATAAGTTCCGAGCTAGCCCTCCTAATGTCGTTTGACCCCACATGGACAACGACAGCGTCAGTTCCTGACAGCTGTCGTAGAACGGTCAGAAGCAGCCTTGTAATGTCCTGTACTCGTGCTCCAGGGTAGCACAGGGTTTTTTCCCTGGGAACCGAGATGTTTCTTACCATAGAACTGCTGATGACGACAGCTGTTGCAATGGCTGAGGAGGTCCGGCCGTTTCGCCTCGAGTGGTTTCGCAAACCCCTTGAGGACTGAGGGGTGGTGGGGCCCAATGGACCCGAGCCAGCTGTAGTATCCATCATGGATGATGAATGGGCCAGAGTCTCAGATAACCTCACGGTCTGTTGAGGATGGAAGCTCTGAGGATCTGAATCTGAGGTAGAAGCCATTGGAGAGGAAGACAGAACAGAGGACGAAGGCGCAGGTACCTCCGGATCCGATCTGAAATTGGAAGCCCCCAGAGAAGAAGGCGCCGTAGCCTCTGCATCCAGGGTGGTAAAGCTTATTCTAGTCTGTGTCCGGTCCGGGCTTAACATCTCCAAGGAGGCCCCCGTTGCCAGAGGCACTGTTTTCTCCAGTAGCTTGTGTAGGTTCGCTAAGTGTTTGTTAAGAGTAGCCACTTCGCCCCTGTAGTCCTCTGAAAGCAAACAGTTGCTACAGTCTAGAAATTATTTGTGAATATGTTCCGACCCCCGACCATCCTCTCAAAAAAAATCGGCCCCCTAGTTGTTAATCTCTGCTGTAAACATATTAGTGATCTCCATTCACTCGGTCTCCCATTTCAAATGCAACAAACACCAATATGAGAAATATCACAATGAAAGAAATCTGTTGCAACACGTCAATGGAAAGTGAAAATGATTTGCTTGGCTATATTGAATGCTGCTGTGCGGTGGGGCTGGGAGCCTCCAGCTAGGTTTGTGTTCGTTCCTCTGTGAGACCGAGGTGTTGATTGGAAGCCTGGCCCAGTGCACTTGGTCTCCAGCACCACTCCAACATGCAAGAGGTCTGAACAGCTCTGGAATCAGGCAGGGTGCACGTTGTTTGTTTTGGACTCAGAAAGCATCTCATTAGTGCGTGCTAATTGCAGCTAATTGTCTCTAACGAGATGAACAGGCAACCCGGTGGGATCATTCATACAAATAATAAGTAGGAAAAAATAAATGACTAGATGCTAATTGGAGCCAATTAACGCTGATTACGCGATACTGGAATGTGGAAGTAATAGATACAAATATTAAATAGCAAAGAAGCTGAAAATACACAGCATATAATAACAGCCTAGAGCTGCCTGACTCTTTGTAACAAACTGATTCTCACCTGCATGTACAGCACTTCACCAGCTGTAGTTGATATAACAAGCAAACTCCTGTTGCTCTCTCTCTCTCAGCTGATTAATCAGAGAATCTCCTACAGTGCCAATCACACTTCACCAGAGCTTTATCCATTCATCAACCACCCCTCTGTTCTGAACTACAGAACAGCTTCACTATAACATTGCAAAATGAAGGGCTCCATTGTGCAGCACCTCAAACAATGGGAAGTGATGTATATAAAAAGAGAGAGAAGAGGGGCGAGAGGGTGAGACTTTATCCTCTCACTTGTTGCAGAAACAGGGCCGGGTGACGGGGCAGATGGTTCAGTCTTTGTTGTGGTCAAGCCCCTATCTGGCTCCCAGATAGGGGCTTGTAGCTCAGCCGGCCGTGCTATTCCCAAAGAGGTGACAAATAAAGGTATTAACACTTAATAAAACAAAGACATGCCACCCATAGTGAGTACATAGAGTGTAGGCTATTCATAAAGAGGCAAGTCCTTGAGCATGGGATAGCTGACAGGCACTGCTGAGACAGAATTTGAAATCAGCACCACCACTATGTGGACAGCTCCATTACTGTGTCCAATGTTGTGAGAAGGCTCTGTTCTGACAAATTCAGAAAAAAACAAAAATACTACTAATTCTAATCAATGACATCATTGAAATAATTGAACCCCATAAAAGTAAGACAAACGGATATGTTTTTATTGGAATTATCTCAACATGCTTGTTACTGTAATGTCAATTGATAGTTACATTTTTTGACACCATTGTCTGATTTTTAGTTAGAGCGGAAGCAGGGTAAATAACACAAGAGGTACCAGAAGGCTACATTGAGAGAGTTAAGCAAGGTTTAAGCCTCCTGACACCACAACACCTGCACCTCCTGTCCTCTCAGCAAGCAGCGCCGAAGGCCATTGAGAAATGACACACTTCAGCAATTTTTCAGGGCAGGGAAGTGGGGCAGCACTAGACCCCTCAGTGTAGCACTCAGCACGTAGAGCACTCAGAAAAACCAAAACACACCACAACAGTCCTTGAACACCTTACGTACATGCACAACACCTGTAGCTAGGTGAAATATATGCACATGATTTTGCTGTGTTTTTCCATTCCCAATCATCTACTGAGGTCTTCATCTTATCCAGTTGACTAGTGATTGTGTACCTGCTTAGTGCCTGCCCAGCTGGCAGTGGTTGGTCTGTGTGTGCCAGCACATTGTGACTGGGGAGGGCAGGGATAGGAGTGGTGGAGCTTTCAGGTATAACAGTGTTCTTCACTCTGCCAGTTACGGCCCACCCCCAACCCCACAGAGCAGGGGCTTCTGGGAGAGCCCGTCAATGCCAGGGCCAACAGCCACAAAGAGAAGAGGCTTAGCTGTAATCCGTATCGACCGCCTTTTCCCTTGTCTGCCAATTCATATCATGGATTTGTCTCGCTCAATGATGTGCCTTCATCAAGACACCCCCTGTTAGTCCATACCATTGATAGTCCTCAATGTCACCATCATCATTTAGGACTCTGCCAAAACTACCACAGAGGGAGAGGGAATGGTGCAGACAAATATACATTTACATACCAAAACCACCCAGGGAGAGTACAGCACATTAGGTTAATGAAGCAGTCTTCAGTGTCTCTAATCAAACAGATATGCTCACTATGGTGGGGAATCATTCACACAGATCATGGTGCAGTTTTGTTATGGAATAGACATTAAAAATCATGATTTCTCAGCTGACCCTGAAGATTACATTGAGCAACTGTTAGGTTTCGCAAGCTTACAGGCTATGTGGACATTATTAGTTCATACAATAACCTACCATCCAATATAAGGCAATATTAGGTCATAAGTAAAAATGTATATAAATAATTAGTTCAATACAGGCAACATAATTTGAAACCTCAACTTATTTTGTTTTTCTTAAAGATGGTAAATGTGTGATTTTTTTGATAAGATGGTAAAACATAAAGCAATTTGACGAATATAATAATGTTAGGGAAAAGAGAGAGTGGTAATATGAGGGAGGAACCAGGCAGTGTGACAGGGGTTGTGTGAGTGATGATGAAAGAGGGTGGAGGAGAGAGGGTTAGGTAGAGGACAGGGGACAAGGGAGAGGAGGAGAGGGGCTCCCCCAGGGGGAAGGGATGCCTGGGGGCCTTGCAGTAAGAGACCCTTAGGGACAATGTGCCTGGAGCCCAGTGATGATGGTGATTGATACAGGCACAACTCAGACACCCCAGACGCTCAGGCAAATTAAAAGGCTATTTTGTAAAGTTGTAAAAGAGCAGAATGGCAGAAGGTCCTCCAAACCCCACTCTGTCGCGCTCACGCTGAGGCTTCTGTTTGGTCTCTTTAGTGTCATCAACCCCTCAGGGAGAGGGGCTGTACATGCCTTTCACTCACACTGGCCACGTCTGTGAAGCATGCCATGCTGCCTCGCTCTCTGTGTATGTGTGTGTATATGAGAGAGAGAGATGTGGAGGAAGTATGTCAAATCTGTACGACATCATAGTAGAGTAACACTCAGTAAAACAGCAATACATTTTGCTAATTAGAATTCTGTCATGTTTTGGGTTATATCGTTTGTCATCTGTAAACACAGTCAATATGCCAATATCAGTCAGGCATTTCCTCTCAGTGCCATGAATCCATAAACACAAATACCCAGACTATATGAGTAAAGTCTCAGTTTTTGTAAACCATAAAGAGGAACTTACCTTGAATTACTCTCTTATTTGTAGATCATTTGCAGATCATTTATCCTCAATTTGAATTGAATTGACCCATGTGACCTGAGGACGCACACAGGCCCTGGATGGCTGCCCTGGCTGTGAGCAGCGTGTTTGGGGAGAGGAGATAGAGAGACAGCCTGTGTCAGGGTGGAGGTGCAGCCTACAGGGAGGACATACACAGCACAGGTCAAACTTGTGTCAAGAGGGGAGTGGAGGCCAGCTGAGCTGCCCTGCCCCATGCTTTGTGCTCATTTAAACAGCCATGGCCAGATACCGGGGATGTGTGATGGGGGTAGTGGAGGGCTGTATGGGGGCTTGACGAAGCTGGAGGGCATGTGGAGCCTGGCCAACAGGACCTGGGGTAAGAGGGACCTGTGGTGTGTTCCTGTCCAGAACACATGCCAACTCTCACACAAGCAAATTGGCTGCCCCATATCCCCAACCTGTCTGGGTTTAATGCTCCTCTCAGATCATCTACACAGACATCATGGAAAATATCACTCAAAGTATGAAAGTTTTCATTTTGCCAAAATTATTTTGAAGGCTCTCATTACTTATTGCACTAATTCCATATCGAATCATTATGTTTTCTCTCTTTCATATCATTGGATTTCTATAAATTATTTAGGGTTCTGTTATGGAAATTACAATATGGCTGTAAGTTCTGGCTATAGCCTCACTACAAACTATGATTTTTCTCCGTAACTAGGGTCAAGCAAACCCCATGACTATTTTGACATATGACATAAAATTCTCATTGACATTTAATGATCTGATGGGTGACTAGTATGACATAGTAAATAGGGCTTGACATGAAAAATCACAAACACTTAACATTAACAGCTATCCTTCCTCTAACGTAGGGGTCTCCAACAATCTACCCGTAAACTTTGTTTCAACAAGTCAAAATACATTTCTATTTACTCCTTAGATACCCTAACATGTAATTAGACTATAATATTCCTTTCGGAAAGAAGTATGTTCAATAGGAAACAGATTTTAGCAGGTGCGTAATTCCTTTATTGCACACGAAGACATTGATTTCCAAGTCTGTGTCCTCATACTAAAACTGTTATTTCTTATTCCTTTTTGAAGTTACACACCTGAAACATTGAACATAGACTGCTGACACCCTGTGGAAGTCATAGGAATTGCATTCAGGGAGTTATTTTACAATATTTCTAGGAGAATGGTCTCTCAAACAAAAATAATTCTGGTTGTTTTTTCTTTGGGTTTTCTCCTGCTATATCTGTTGTGTTATATTCTCCTACATTATTTTAACATTTCTACAAACTTCAAAGTCTTTTCTTTCCAATGGTACCAATTATATGCATATCCTGGCTTCAGAGCCTGAGCTACAGGCAGTTTACTTTGGGCATGTCATTCAGGTCAGAAATTGAGAAAAAAAGGTGCCTAGCCCTAAGAAGTAAAAACAAATAATATGTTGCGAGCTACTCATTTCTTTCTAGATTTCAAATAGGCCCCTTCTTCTCTTCTCTTCTCACCCACAACTCTTCTTCAGATCCTTAGTCTACAAGAGAAAGCAATGAACATGTTTTCTGTCAATATACAGAATGAATGGTTCATAAACAACTTTAAGGGGGTCCTATAAAATATTAGATATTCTCAGTTTAATTTGTCACTCTCAAAAATTACAATTGTTTGTAGAGAAACAACAAAGTTGGATGTTCTGAGTCTACGTCAATGCTTAAATCACATCAGAAGACAGTTTTCTTTAGGTCAGAAAGAAAATGAACACATTTAGATTTTTGAGTGTAATTCCCCTTTAATTGCACATCTGGCCCTTTAATCTAGCATGGTTCTGTACTGCTGCTGCTCATTTCATGGAAAAGTTTGCCAATAACAAATAATCGATACAAATGATATACTTACTCATGATATACTTCTGCCAGGTAAGCCTACTTTGCAGTTAACATTTAATTGAGAAGGTTTTTCTGTCAACCAACAAGATGGTTATCACATCAACTGGCTACACTCGGAGTAAGAAACAAATGCGCCCACCACACAGACAGAGGCAAGAGTGCTGTAAATTCCTTGGCAGATATTGTGTTAGGTTTGTTTTTTAAGCCAATAGTGGCTAACCACGGGTGGGATAATGTCAATGTTGCTTGATTAGATAGCAGCTAAGAGCTAGTAGCTCGCGATCGACCTGTTGGAGACCCCTACTCAAACGTAATGTGTGATCTATTGGTTTCTACCATGTTAATGGGTTCCTCCATGGTGTTTGTTGTGAGAATATGTTGCAAGGGATAATATAATGTGCCACTGAGAGCAGAGAGCCAGTAACAATGGGTGGTCCATGGAGGTAATCAGGCTGTTTTGCAGCGAGGTCACGACTCCTAGCTGAGTGATATGACTGGCCTGCTGCAGCTTATCATCTACACCCACACCTCCCCATCCTCTCACTACAGACAACAGGGAGGGAGGCCACTGTATCAATCGATCTGGGCTCACACAGAAATGTGCTTCTCAGGGGTCACTGAGTCTAGGTAATATGTACATTGGCAAGTCAATAAGAAAATATTGGCCAAACTGCTGTGCCTGGAGAGGGAAAAGAGGTGGGAAACATACAGACACAATCTTGGCGCGCACACACATGCATGCACACATCTAGGCTTGTACTACCACCATACACATCTGCACAGGCGCGCACACACACTCAAACACACAGCTTGTGTGTGATTCCCTGTGTGTGTCTAGCAGCAGTGTCTGATCTCTGAGTTGTATGCGTGAGGGGTAGTCCAGGATGCTCCATTAGAATAAGAGAGCACCGTGACACACGGGGAGGAAGGAGCTCCACAGACTGGCGTCCCGAGGCAGCCGCCCACCCTTGTGTTTTCAGCTGGCCCCTCTCACACTCGCCCTTTCATCCAGTCCTCTCAGTGGGAACCAGCCCGTTCCCGTGCACCAAACAGATGGGCGCCTCACAAAGGCCCCCGCGCTTCAGCAAGCTGGTGTCCTACATGCCCGATTACACCCCAATACCAAAGTTAGAATTGATACAGTGGCTCGTGGGGCCTTTGTTTGTGCATAGGGCACGGAGAACAAAAAAGCAAGAGGTAGTTAGAAAGCCATTTTCCTCTCCGCCGTTATAGTGCTGCATGCGTGGAGGGAGAAATCGATGCTCTGGTGAACCTGTGTGTCCTGTTCTCTGGGGCTGCGTTTGGAGGCAGTGTTCAGGTTAGGTGTGACAGCAGACACATTTGTATGCACTCCATGGATTTATACCCTGCCAGGCGACCATGGAGAATTCAGTCGAGGTAGATTTACCTTTTAGGAGAATATCACAGTATGTTCTCTGAGGAGAAAAAAAACTTTATATACTGTGAGACTATGAGAACATACAGAGGATTACAAAATTTATGAAAATGAACAAAATGAATCATATTAAATCAATGAAAATATATGAAATGTATTATTTTCCAACTATATCTAACAATTCCTTTATTTTGTTCCAAGTACTCCACAACATTCATCATTATAGGTGGGACCAGATAGTGACATAGGGTAGTGGATAAGGTTACATAAATACACTGTTGTACCTTAGGTATTAGGAAACATATAATTTCTAAATACATTGCTGTAAAGTAATTGCATAGAATTCAGTTTCACATGAAGGGCCACCCCACCACCACCCTTCAGTGTTGCTTCTGCACCTCCAGAATATTACCCAGTCAATATAGTGATTGTATCTACAATGCTGTAAACACCAGCCAAGCGTGCATTAGGCGATAGTGGATATTGACAGGGAGGAGGCAGATACAGGCAAAATAAACCATGAAGTATGTGTAGATGTAGGTGAAAGAGAGATCAGAGGGACAGAGGGAGAGAGAGANGAATAGATAGATAGATAGATAGATAGATAGATAGATAGATAGATAGATAGATAGATAGATAGATAGATAGATAGATAGATAGATAGATAGATAGATAGATAGATAGATAGATAGATAGATAGATAGATAGATAGATAGATAGATAGATAGATAGATAGATAGATAGATAGATAGATAGAGATATAAAGAGATAGATAGATAGAGATATAAAGGGATAGATAGATAGAGATATAAAGGGATAGATAGATAGAGATATAAAGGGATAGATAGATAGATAGAGATATAAAGGGATAGATAGATAGAGATATAAAGGGATAGATAGATAGATAGATAGAGATATAAAGGGATAGATAGATAGATAGATAGAGATATAAAGGGATAGATAGATAGATATATAGATAGATAGATAGATAGATAGATAGATAGAGAGATAGAGATATAAAGGGATAGATAGATAGATAGAGATATAAAGGGATAGATAGATAGATAGATAGATAGATAGATAGATAGATAGATAGATAGATAGAGATATAAAGGGATAGATAGATAGATAGATAGATAGATAGATAGATAGATAGATAGATAGATAGATAGATAGATAGATAGATAGATAGATAGATAGATAGATAAAGGGATAGATAGATAGATATATAGATAGATAGAGATATAAAGGGATAGATAGATAGATATATAGATAGATAGAGATATAAAGGGATAGATAGATAGATATATAGATAGATAGAGATATAAAGGGATAGATAGATAGATATATAGATAGATAGAGATATAAAGGGATAGATAGATAGATAGATAGATAGATAGAGATATAAAGGGATAGATAGATAGAGATAGATAGATAGATAGATAGATAGATAGATATAAAGGGATAGATAGATATATAGAGATAGATAGATAGATAGATAGATAGATAGAGATAGATAGATAGATAGATAGATAGATAGATAGATAGATAGATAGATATAAAGGGATAGATAGATAGATAGATAGATAGATAGAGATAGATAGATAGATAGATAGATATAAAGGGATAGATAGATAGATAGATAGATAGATATAAAGGGATAGATAGATATAAAGGGATAGATAGATAGAGAACCAGAAAACCTGAGCCTACGCCTTCACTTTGGTAATCACTAAAACATTACAGATTTACACTACAGAAAAAGAAGGAACAGCACGTCAGAAATCAGCTCAATGTAATTGAAGAATCCATAGACTCTAACCACTTCTGGGAAAATTGGAACACACTAAACAAACAACAACACGAAGAGTTATCTATCCAAAACGGAGATGTATGGATAAACCACTTATCTAATCTTTCCGGCTCTTAAAATGAACAAACAGCAAAAACATATACAGTACATGATCAACTACAAATCTTAGAATCAACTTTTAAAGACTACCAAAACCCACTGGATTCTCCAATTACATTGAATGACCTACAGGACAAAATACAAACTCTCCAACCTAAAAAGGGTCTGTGGTGTTGATGGTATCCTAAATGAAATGATAAAATATGCAGAACACAAATTCCAATTGGCTATACTTAAACGTTTTAACATCATCCTCAGCTCTGGCATCTTCCCCAATATTTGGAACCAAGGACTGATCACCCTAATCCACAAAAGTGGAGACAAATGTAACCCCAATAACTAACGTGTGATATGCGTCAACAGCAGCCTTGGGAAAATTCTCTGCATCATCATTAAAAGCAGACTCGTACATTTCCTCAGGGAAAAAAATGTACTGAGCAAATGTCAAATTGGCTTTTTACCAAATTACCGTACAACAGACCACATATTTACCCTGCACAACCTAATTGACAAACAAACCAAAACAAAGGCAACATTTTCTCATGCTTTGTTGATTTCAAAAAAGCTTTTGACTCAATTTGGCATGAGGATCTGCTATATAAATTGATGGAAAGCGGTGTTGGGAGAAAAACATACAACATTATTAAATCCATGTACACAAACAACAAGTGTGAGGTTAAAATTGGCAAAAAAACTAACATTTCTTTCCACAGTCCTATGGGGTGAGACAGGGATGCAGCTTGAACCCCACCCTCTTCAACATATATATCAACGAATTGGTGAGGGCCCTAGAACAGTCTGCAGCATCCAGCCTCAACCTAATAGGATCTGAAGTCAAATATCTACTGTTTGCTGATAATCTGGTGCTTCTGTCACCAACCAAGGATGGCCTGCAGAAGCACCTAGATCTTCTGCACAGATTCTTTCAGACCTGAGCCCTGACAGTAAATATCAGTAAGACAAAAATAATGCTGTTCCAAAAAAAGGTCCAGTTGCCACAACCACAAATTCAAATTCCATCTAGACACTGTTGCCCTAGAGCACACACAAAACTATACGTACCTCAGCCTAAACATCAGCTCCACAGGTAACTTCCACAAAGCTGTGAACGATCTGAGAGACAAGTCAAGAAGGGCCGGCAGGTAGCCGGCAGGTAGCCTAGTGGTTAGAGCATTGGGCCATTGGGCCAGTAACGGATAGGTTGCGAGATCGAATCCCTGAGCTGACAAGGTAAAAATCTGTTGTTCTACCCCTTAACTGTTAAGGGCTTAGGGCTTATCACCTAAAGACACTGTTCCTAGGATGTCATTCTAAATAAGAATTTGTTCTTAACGGACATGCCTAGTTAAATAAAGGTAAAATAAAAAAAATGATACGCCATCAAAAGGAACATAAAAATTGACATACCAATTAGGATTGTGAGGTCTGGGGTCACCAACCAACCAAAAATTCACAAAATGGGAAAAACACCAAATTGAGACTGCATGCAGAAATCTGCTAAAATATCCTCTTTGTACAAATGCAGATAATAATTAGGCAGATACCCGCTAATGAGCCAAATACAGAAAAGAGACGTTCAATTCTACAACCACCTAAAAGGAAACAAAGCCATCACCTACAGAGAGATGAACCTGGAGAAGAGTCCCCTCCTAATCAAGCTGGTCCTGGGGCTCTGTTCACAAACACAAACAAAGCCCCAGGACAGCAACACAATTAGACCCAACCAAATCATGAGACAACAAAAAATATTTACTTGACACATTGGAAAGGGAGAGCCCAACGACAAAAGATGCCATGGCCTTTTATAGCAAAGATACACCTCCTTCAGTCTACATGGCAAACAACAGATGTATGGAATGGGTCACAAGGTTAAGATTTGTATGAAAGATACTTATAATTCACAGCAGACAGTATCTGCTGTAAAAACAGTTATCATTGTGTGGAGACCAAGGTCTGGCCCTGGAGTCATCTCTCCCTGGTACCTTATAGAACAGAAACATTAACTCATGCTCTGGAATGCGGTCTTGTTAGGCTTATCACCTAAAGACATCGTAAATCTTCTGTCAGTGTTAAATCTCCCAGAGGCCAATTCTCAGTAGAACACACACAGATGAATGTGTTCTAACAACCCCCTATCCTGTTGCATAAAACAACCATTTGATGCAATAACAGCGTTATAACACAATCTTGTCATTTCTGTTCAGACACCACTGTGACTGACCCAAACTTAAGGAAAGTTTTGACTATGTATAGACTCAGTAAGCATAGCCTTGCTATTGAGAGAGGCCGCCGTGGGCAGACCTGGCTCTCAAGAGAAGACAGGCTATGTGCACACTGCCCACAAAATGAGGTAGAAACTAAGCTGCACTTCCTAACTTCCTGCCAAATGTATGAACATATTAGAGACACATATTTCCCTCAAATTACACAGACCCACAAATAATTAGAAAACAAATCACATTTCAATAATATAATATCTGCCATTGAGCAGACGCTTTTATCCAAAGTGACTTACAGTCATGCGCCCTTATGTTTTACGTATGGGTGGACCCAGGAATCGAACCCACTACCATGGTCTAGCTCTATCAACTGCACCATGCTCTAGCAACTGAGCTACAAAGTACCACTTATTTATTTGTATTATTTTATATTATTTGTATTTGTAAAAAAAAATGACATTTACATTTGAGTCATTTAGCAGATGCTCTTATCCAGAGCGTAGTAGTGAAGTAGTGAGTGCATACATTTTAATATTTTTTAAATTCCCATATCCCTATTCCAATATCTATTGGGTGAAATACCAGTGTGCCATCACAGCAGCAATATCTGTGACCTGTTAACACGAGAAAAGGGCAACCAGTGAAGAACAAACACCATTGTAGATACAACCTATATTTATGTATATTTATTTTCCCTTTTGTACTTTAGCTATTTGCACATCGTTACAACACTTTATATAGTCATAATATGACATTTGAAATGTCTCTGTTCATTTGGAACGTTTGTGAGTGTAATGTTTATTGTTAATTTTGTTATTGTTAATTTCACTTTTGTTTATTATCTATTTCACTTGCTTTGGCAATGCAAACATGTTTCCCATGCCAATAAAGCCCATTGAATTGAATTGTGAGAGATAGAGAGGGAGGGAGAGTGAGAGAGAGAGAGAGAGAGAAATGTTGGAACATTGCTGAAGGGACTTGCTTCCACTCAGCCACAAGAGCATTAGTCAGGTCGGGCGCTGATGTTGGGCGATTAGGCCTGGCTCGCAGTCGGCATTCCAATTCATCCCAACGGTGTTCGATGGGATTGAGGTCAGGGCTCTGTGCAGGCCAGTCAAGTTCTTTCACACCGATCTTGACAAACCATTTCTGTATGGACCTCGCTTTGTGTATGGGAGCATTGTCATGCTAAAACAGGAAAGGGCCTTCGCCAAACTGTTGCCACAAAGTTGGAAGCATAGAATGTCATTGTATTCTATGCGTTAAGATTTCCCTTCACTGGAAATAAGGGGCCTAGCCCGAACTGTGAAAAACAGTCCCAGTCCATTATTCTTCCTCCACCAAACTTATCAGTCGGCTGGTAAGGTTCTCCTGGCAAACCCATATTTGTCTGTCGGACTGCCAGATACTGTAGCGTGGTTCACCACTCCAGAGAATGTGTTTCCACTGCTTCAGAGTCCAATGGCAGGGAGCTTTACACCACTCCAGCCGATGCTTGGCATTGCGCATGGTGATCTTAGGCTTGTATGCGGCTGCTCGGCCTTGGAAACCCATTTCATGAAGCTCCCGACGAATTGTTCTTGTGTTGATGTTGCTTCCAGAGGCAGTTTGGACTCGGTAGTGAGTGTTGCTACCGAGGACAGATGATTTTTACGCCCTACGCGCTTCAGCACTTGGCGGCCCAGTTCTGTGAACTTGTGTGGCCTTACACTTCGTGGCTGAGCCATTGTTGCTTCTAGATGTTTCCACTTTACAATAACAGCACTTGCAGTTGACCGGGGAAGCTCTAGCAGGCCAGAAATTTGACGAACGGACTTGTTGGAAAGGTGGCATCCTATGAAGGTGCCACGTTGAAAGTCACTGAGCTCTTCATTAAGGCTCTTCATATGTGTCTGTCTTTCTCTACTGTCAATGTTTGTCTATGGAGATTGCATGGGTGTGTGCCCGATTTTATACACCTGTCAGCAACAGGTGTGGCTGAAATAGCCGAATCCACTAATTTGAAGGAGTGTCCACATACTTTTCTATATATACTTTTGTATATATAGTGTACACTGCACATACAGCTGCATGACTAGAATCATCTGTCTCCCTAAAGAAACCTTATCCAAAATGACGATTGTGCTTTCTGGTGTGTTCAGGCTTTCATGTGTCTGTCTTTCTCTATGATCCCTGATGGGGTGTCTTTCTCTCTGTGTTCATGTGTGTGCGTGTGTGTGTGTGTTTGTGTGTGTGTGTGTGTGTGTATCTGCAAGCGTGTGTGTCAAAACAGCGCCCTTAGCCATCCTATCCACATTTTTCATCGACATAAAAAACAAGCCAGTTTCTTATCAGCAGCCACTGTCCTTTCATTTCTCCCACTGCCCTCCCGCCCCTGTCTGTCTGCGCTTCAAGATATGCTAATCGCTGTGTAAGAATATCCTGTTGGATAATTACCATACATTACCCTGTGCTCATCTCCGGATGAATTCTTCACGTGCATAATCGCATTGGGACTTTCTTCCTCGCCCAATGTGAAAGGAGAGCCATGGGTAAATACAATCTATCATTGATTGAATATCAGCCACTACTGTTTAGGTAGTATGAATGTGTTGACAACTCTTAGCTTCAGGACGCTAGCTGTCTGAAGACACAAATAAAAAAACACAGTATTGGGGATTATTTCTACAATATGCAGCCCAGAGTATATATGTATGTTACCAAGTGGAACATTTCTAAAGCGTCACCAAAGGCAGTATTAGATAGAGAGGGCGGTCATATTTTATATACAATTCTATATTTCCTTCTGATGGTTCTACTCTCTGGATTGTAGATGTCAGAACAATAAATATTTGTAAACTACCAGAGATCAGTGAGAAATGACTTTGCATGTCTTTATTATATGTAAGAATGTTCTTAATTCACTTACCTGGTTAAATCAAATGGAGTAAAGTACGATTGAGTGAACTTTAGAGCAATTTGATGAGAAACACCACCTTGTGGAGAAACACCAGAGGAGAGGGGAGGACAGGACAGGCAGGGTGAGGGAGAGGAGAGGGGGAAGACAGCCAGGTGGATGGGAGGACAGGACAGGCAGGGTGAGGGAGAGGAGAGGGGGAAGACAGCCAGGTGGATGGGAGGACAGGACAGGCAGGGTGAGGGAGAGGAGAGGTTTGCGGAGGACTGTCCTTTACCTGTCCCAGCGAGGGGACTGACAATGGACATTTACCCTGTCCCTCACAGGAGTGGAGTTCCCACCTCCACTTCCCCTACATAGTCTGTTTTTTTTTCGTATATATTTTAATCTCACTTTCCATCTACGAACTAAACATACCTTCCTGCAACCCGCCTCACCCAATGTGGTACGCAGCTGCTATTTTTTTATACCTTATAACTGCTGGCCAGCAAACTAATTTCTAGCTATTAGCCATTGTTTGCCACTGCTAGCGGTCTTTACCTTTAGCTTGGACAATAGCCAGCTTTCAGACAATTACCTGCCAGTCTGCACAGCACGATATCAACCCAGAGCATATCGGACTGCTTTTCTCCAACACATCAAAAGATTCCTGACGCAAGCTCTGGATCATTACACCGGTTCATTGCAGCTAGCTAGTTGCAACCAAGTGGCTCCTGTTGGCTAACGCCTCTGTCCCGAAACAAGCACCAGTTAGCCTTGAGCTAGCCTCCAGCTAGGCTCATCTCCCGGCCAGCTAATTCTTGGGCTACAATACCTCTTTTGCAATTGGCCTGGACCTTTTATTGTCGACACGGAGCCCCGCCGATCCATCACGACAGGTCTGCCGACGTAATTGTCTAATGTGGTTTCAACAGGCTTTTCTGTTGCGATGTCGCCGAAGACCAATCTACGACCCCGGCCCACTAGCTTTCTGAATGCCGTGTCTCCCGCTCACCTAGCGTAGTAGCGACTACCAAACAGCTCCCCGACTCACCTACTGCTGCTCATTGGACCCTATGATCACTTGGCTACACAGCTGATGCCTGCTGGTCTGTTCATTAACCATGTACCTCATTTTGTATTTCTGTCGGCCACAGCCTCGAACTCAGGTCCTGTGTGTACCATTTACCCGTTGTTGTCTTAGCTCTTCCAACCAACACCCGTGATTGCTTTATGCCGATCTCTAATGTCAATATGCCTTGCCTACTGCTGTTTCAGTTAGTTATTATTGTTTTATTTTACTGTAGAGACCCCAGTCCAGCTTAACCTGCCTTAGATAGCTCCATGTATGCAGAGACCTCACCTGGCTTAACTGGTGCCTCCAGAGACGCAACCTCTCTCATCGTCACTCAATGCCTAGGTTTCCATCCACTGTACTCACATCCTACCATACCCTTGTCTGTACATTATGCCCTGAATCTATTCTACCAGTCCCAGAAATCTGCTCCTTTTATTCTCTGTTCCCAACGCACTAGACGAACAGTTCTTATAGCCTTTAGCTGTACCCTTAACCTAGTCCTCCTCTGTTCCTCTGGTGATGTAGAGGTTAACCCAGGCCCTGTAGCCCCCAGTTCTACACCTATTCCCCAGGCGCTCTCATTTGATGACTTCTGTAACCGTAAAAGCCTTGGTTTCATGCATGCTAACATCAGAGGCCTTCTCCATAAGTTTGTTTTATTCACTGCTTTAGCACAGTCCACCAACCCTGATGTCCTAGCCTTAACTGAATCCTGTCTTAGGAAGGCCACCAAAAATTCTGAAATCTCCAACCCCAACTACAAATGATCAAGGAACCGATTAGGTACAACCCTCAATCCGTAAACATGGGCACCCTCATACAGTTAAAGTTTAAAGTTTACATACACCTTAGCCAAATACATTTCAACTCAGTTTTTTACAATTCCTTTAAGATTGTGAAATGTCTAATAGTAGAGAGAATTATTTATTTCAGCTTTAATTTCTTTCATCACATTACCAGTGGGTCAGAAGTTGACATATACTCAATTAGTATTTGGTAGCATTGCCTTTAAATTGTTTAACTTGGGTCAAACGTTTCGGGTAGCCTTCCACAATCTCCCCACAATAAGTTGGATGCATTTTGGCCCATTCCTCCTGACAGAGCTGGTGTAACTGAGTCAGGTTTGTAGGCTTCCTTGCTCGCACACGCTTTTTCAGTTCTGCCCACAAATTTTCTATAGAATTGAGGTCAGGGCTTTGTGATGGCCACTCCAATAACTTGACTTTGTTGTCCTTAAGCCATTTTACCACAACTTTGGAAGTATGCTTAGGGTCATTGTCCATTTGGAAGACCCATTTGTGACCCAGCTTTAACTTCCTGACTGATGTCTTGAGATGTTGCTTCAATATATACAGATAATTTTCCTTTCTCATGATGCCACATTTATTTTGTGAAGTGCACCAGTCCCTCCTGCAGCAAAGCACCTCCACAACATGATGCTGCCACCCCTGTGCTTCACGGTTGGGATGGTGTTCTTCAGCTTGCAAGACTCCCCCATTTTCCTCCAAACATAACGATGGTCATTTTGGCCAAACAGTTGTATTTTGGTTTCATCAGACCAGAGGACATTTCTACAAAAAGTAAGATCTTCGTCCCCTTGTGCAGTTGCAAACCGTAGTCTGGCTTTCTTTTGGCTGTTTTGGAGCAGTGGCTTCTTCCTTGCTGAGCGGCCTTTCAGGTTATGTCGACATAGGACTCGTTTTACTGTGGATATAGATACTTTTATACCTGTTTCCTCCAGCATCTTCACAAGGTCCTTTGCTGTTGTTCTGGGATTGATTTGCACTTTTCGCACCAAAGTACATTCATCTCTAGGAGATAGAATGCGTCTCCTTCCTGAGTGGTATGACGGCTGCGTGGTCCCATGGTGTTCAGGTCTTGGCTGATTTCTTTTGATTTTCCTATGATGTCATGCAAAGAGGCACTGAATTTGAACGTAGGCCTTGAAATACATCCATAGGTACACCTCCAATTGACTCAAATTATGTCAATTAGCCTATCAGAAGCTTCTAAAGCCATGACATAATTTTCTGGAACTTTTCAAGCTGTTTAAAGGCACAGTCAACTTAGCGTATATGTACATTTCTGACCCACTGGAATTGTGATACAGTGAATTATAAGTGAAATAATCTGTCTGAAAATAATTGTTGGAAAAAGTACTTGTGTCATGCACAAAGTAGATGTCCTAACCGACTTGCCAAAACTATAGTTTGATAACAAGAAATTTGTGGTGGTTAAAAAACGAGTTCAAATATGACTCCAACCTAAGTGCAAGTAAACTTCCGACTTCAACTGTAGATATCATTCTGACCAACTTGCCCTCTACAACCGTCTTCAACCAGGATCTCAGCGATCACTGCCTCATTGCCTGCGTCCGTAATGGGTCTGCGGTCAAATGACCAACCCTCATCAATGTCAAACGTTCCATAAAACACTTCAGCGAGCAGGGCTTTCTAATCGACCTGGCCCGGGTATCCTGGAAGGATATTGACCTCATCCCGTCAGTAGTGGATGCCTGGTTGTTCTTTAAAAGTGCTTTCCTCACCATCTTAAATAAGCATGCCCCATTCAATTAAAAAAACTAAGAACAGATATAGCCTCTGGTTCACTCCTGATTTGACTGACCTTGACCAGCACAAAAACATCCTGTGGCGTACTGCATTAGCATCGAATAGTCCCCGCGATATGCAACTTTTCAGGGAAGTCAGGAACCAATATACAGTCAGTTAGGAAAGCAAAGGCTAGCTTTTTCAAACAGAAATGTGTGTCCTGTAGCACTAATTCCAAAAAGTTTTGGGACACTGTGAAGTCCATGAACGAATAAGAGCACCTCCTCCCAGCTGCCCACGGCACTGAGGCTAGGAAACACTGTCACCACCGATAAATCTACGAAAATTTAGAATTTCAATAAGAATTTTCTACATCCGGCCATGCTTTCCACCTGGCTACCCCTACCCCGGCCAACAGCTCTGCACCCCCCGCAGCAACCTGTCCAAGCCCCCCCCCCACTTTTCCTTCACCCAAATCCAGATAGCTGATGTTCTGAAAGAGCTGCAAAATCTGGACCCCTACAAATCAACTGGGCTAGACAATCTGGACCCTCTCTTTCTAAAATTATCCGCCGCAATTGTTGCAACCCCTATTACTAGCCTGTTGGCTCCAGGTCATCTATAAGTCTGTGCTAGGTAAATCCCCGCTTTATCTCAGCTCACTGGTCACCATAGCAACACCCACCCATAGCACGCGCTCCAGCAGGTATATTTCACTGGTCATCCCCAAAGCCAACACCTTCTTTGGCCGTCTTTCCTTCCAGTTCTCTGCTGCCAATGACTGGAACAAATTGCAAAAATCACTGAAGCTGGAGACTTATATCTTCCTCACTAACTTTAAGCATCAGCTGTCAGGGCGGCTTACCGATCACTGCACCTCTACACAGCCCATCTGTTTATATCCCATCCAACTACCTCATCCCCAAATTGTTATTGTTTTTGTTCTTTTGCACCCCAGTATCTCTACATCATCTGCACATCTATCACTCTTGTGTTAATACTAAATTGTAATTATTTCGCCACTGTGGCGTATTTATTGCTTTACCTCCCTAATCTTACTACATTTGCATACACTGTATATAGACTTTTCTCTTGTGTTATTGACTGTACATTTGTTTATCCCATGTTTAACTCTGTGTTGTTGTTTTTGCCGCACTGCTTGCTTTATCTTGGCCAGGTCGCAGTTGTAAATGAGAACTTGTTCTCAACTGTCCTACCTGGTTAAATAAAGGTGAAATAAAAAATAAAAATACATCTCCCCTTTCTTCCCTAAACAACTGACTGCCCTCTTACAAGCTGCCCTCTCCCTGACCTTTCTTATTTTACACCAACACACACTCCAAACTCGTATATCCATAGCCTCCAATAACTGTGTGTAGTTATCTTTAATAAAGAAAAAAAATCAAACCTACAGTATGCATCTTTAAACCTACTCTAGCTTACCGTGTAATCATCCGTCTCAGTGGTGTGTAGTGCCACTACGGTGATAAGGAGTGGGCAGTGTCTGCGATCACAGACAGACAGGGATACAGCTGAGACGCTCCCAGTATTGTCTCACCCTGCCCCTGTTTTGCATGTCTCATTAGAATATATTGAGTGGGCCATCTGTAAGCCATTTATCTCATTCAAAAAGCCGTTAGGACTGCTCTCTCCTCCCCCCGATCCTTCCTCCAGCCATGTCAACACATACAAATCAACACATGCATACACACATATGTAGGCGAACACACTCATGCACAGTCAGGCACATGAACACCAATAGGCGTATGCAGACATACTTGAACAAACAACAGACACAGAGAGTCAGATACTCCAACAACAGAAACAGAGAGTCAGATACTCCAACAACAGTCACAGAGAATCAGATACTCAAACAACAGACAGAGTCAGATACTCCAACAACAGACACAGAGAGTCAGATACTCCAACAAAAGACACAGAGAGTCAGATACTCCAACAAAAGACACAGAGAGTCAGATACTCCAACAACAGACACAGAGAGTCAGATACTCCAACAACAGACACAGAGAGTCAGATACTCCAACAACAGACACAGAGAGTCAGATACTCCAACAACAGACACAGAGAGTCAGATACTCCAACAACAGTCATAGAGTGTCAGATACTCCAACAACAGACACAGAGAGTCAGATACTCCAACAACAGAAACAGAGAGTCAGATACTCCAACAACAGTCACAGAGAATCAGATACTCAAACAACAGACAGAGTCAGATACTCCAACAACAGACACAGAGAGTCAGATACTCCAACAAAAGACACAGAGAGTCAGATACTCCAACAAAAGACACAGAGAGTCAGATACTCCAACAACAGACACAGAGAGTCAGATACTCCAACAACAGACACAGAGAGTCAGATACTCCAACAACAGACACAGAGAGTCAGATACTCCAACAACAGACACAGAGAGTCAGATACTCCAACAACAGTCATAGAGTGTCAGATACTCCAACAACAGACACCGAGAGTCAGATACTCCAACAACAGACACAGAGAGTCAGATACTCCAACAACAGTCACAGAGAGTCAGATACTCCGACAACAGACACAGAGAGTCAGATACTCCAACAACAGACACAGAGAGTCAGATAATCCAACAACAGTCACAGAGAGTCAGATACTCCAACAACAGACAAAGAGAGTCAGATACTCCAACAACAGTCACAGAGAGTCAGATACTCCAACAACAGACACAGCGAGTCAGATACTCCAACAACAGTCACAGAGAGTCAGATACTCCAACAACAGTCACAGAGAGTCAGATACTCCAACAACAGTCACAGAGAGTCAGATACTCCAACAACAGACACAGAGAGTCAGATACTCCAAAAACAGTCACAGAGAGTCAGATTCTCCAACAACAGACACAGAGAGTCAGATACTCCAACAACAGTCACAGAGAGTCAGATACTCCAACAACAGACACAGATAGTCAGATACTTCAAAAACAGTCACAGAGAGTCAGATTCTCCAACAACAGACACAGAGAGTCATATACTCCAACAACAGTCACAGAGAGTCAGATACTCCAACAACAGGCACAGAGAGTCAGATTCTCCAACAACGGACACACAGATTCAGATACTCCAATAACACACACAAAGAGTCAGATACTCCAACAGACACAGAGAGTCAGATACTCAAACAACAGACAGAGTCAGATACTCCAACAACAGTCACAGAGAGTCAAATTCTCCAACAACAGACACAGAGAGTCAGATACTCCAACCACAGTCACAGAAAGTCAGATACTCCAACAACCGACAAAGAGAGTCAGATACTCCAACAACAGACACAGAGAGTCAGATACTCCAACAACAGTCAGAGTGTCAGATACTCCAACAAGAGACAAAGAGAGTCAGATACTCCAAAAACAGACATAGAGAGTCAGATACTCCAACAACAATCACAGAGAGTCAGATACTCCAACAACAGTCACAGAGAGTCAGATACTCCAACAACAGGCACAGATAGTCAGATACTCCAACAACAGACACAGAGAATCAGATACTCCAACAACAGACACAGACAATCAGATACTCCAACAACAGTCAGTGTCAGATACTCCAACAAGAGACAAAGAGAGTCAGATACTCAAAAAACAGACATAGAGAGTCAGATACTCCAACAACAATCACAGAGAGTCAGATACTCCAACAACAGTCACAGAGAGTTAGATACTCCAACAACATTCACAGAGAGTCAGATACTCCAACAACAGACAAAGCGAGTCAGATACTCCAACAACAGTCACAGAGAGTCAGATACTCCAACAACAGACACAGTGAGTCAGATACTCCAACAACAGTCACAGAGTCAGATTCTCCAACAACACACACAGAGAGTCAGATACTCCAACAACAGACACAGAGGGTCAGATAATCCAACAACAGACACAGAAAGTCAGATACTCCAACAACAGACACAGAGAATCAGATACTCCAACAACAGTCACAGAGAGTCAAATTCTCCAACAACAGACACAGAGTCAGATATTCCAACCACAGTCACAGAGAGTCAGATACTCCAACAACCGACAAAGAGAGACAGATACTCCAACAACAGACACAGAGAGTCAGATACTCCAACAACAGTCACAGAGAGTCCGATTCTCCAACAACAGGCACAGAGAGTCATATACTCCAACAACAGCCACAGAGAGTCAGATACTCCAACAATAGGCACAGAGAGTCAGATTATCCAATAACACACACAAAGAGTCAGATATTCCAACAGACACAAAGAATCAGATACTCAAACAACAGACAGAGTCAGATACTCCAACAACAGTCACAGAGAGTCAAATTCTCCAACAACAGACACAGAGAGTCAGATACACCAATCACATTCACAGAGAGTCAGATACTCCAACAACCGACAAAGAGAGTCAGATACTCCAACAACAGACACAGAGAATCAGATACTCCAACAACAGTCACAGAGAGTCAAATTCTCCAACAACAGACACAGAGTCAGATATTCCAACCACAGTCACAGAGAGTCAGATACTCCAACAACCGACAAAGAGAGACAGATACTCCAACAACAGACACAGAGAGTCAGATACTCCAACAACAGTCACAGAGAGTCCGATTCTCCAACAACAGACACAGAGAGTTATATACTCCAACAACAGTCACAGAGAGTCAGATACTCCAAAAACAGCCACAGAGAGTCAGATACTCCAACAACAGGCACAGAGAGTCAGATTATCCAATAACACACACAAAGAGTCAGATACTCCAACAGACACAAAGAATCAGATACTCAAACAACAGACAGAGTCAGATACTCCAACAACAGTCACAGAGAGTCAAATTCTCCAACAACAGACACAGAGAGTCAGATACACCAATCACATTCACAGAGAGTCAGATACTCCAACAACCGACAAAGAGAGTCAGATACTCCAACAACAGACACAGAGAGTCAGATACTCCAACAACAGTCACAGAGAGTCAGATACTCCAACAACAGACACAGAGAGTCAGATACTCCAACAACAAGCACAGATAGTCAGATACTCCAACAACAGACACAGAGAGTCAGATACTCCAACAACAGTCACAGAGAGTCAGATACTCCAACAACAGGCACACATAGTCAGATACTCCAACAACAGACACAGCGAATCAGATACTCCAATAACACACACAAAGAGTCAGATTCTCCAACAACACACACAGAGAGTCAGAAACTCCAACAACAGACACAGAGAGACAGATACTCCAACAACAGACACAGAGAGACAGATACTCCAACAACAGACACAGAGAGTCAGATTCTCCAACAACAGTCACAGAGAGTCACATACTCCAACAGACACAGAGAGTCAGATACTCCAACAACAGTCACAGAGAGTCAGATACTCAAACAACAGTCACAGAAAGTCAGATACTCCAACAACAGACACAGAGAGACAGATACTCCAACAACAGACACAGAGAGTCAGATTCTCCAACAACAGTCACAGAGAGTCAAATTCTCCAACAACAGACACAGAGAGTCAGATACTCCAACCACAGTCACAGAAAGTCAGATACTCCAACAACCGACAAAGAGAGTCAGATACTCCAACAACAGACACAGAGAGTCAGATACTCCAACAACAGTCAGAGTGTCAGATACTCCAACAAGAGACAAAGAGAGTCAGATACTACAAAAACAGACATAGAGAGTCAGATACTCCAACAACAATCACAGAGAGTCAGATACTCCAACAACAGTCACAGAGAGTCAGATACTCCAACAACAGGCACAGATAGTCAGATACTCCAACAACAGACACAGAGAATCAGATACTCCAACAACAGACACAGAGAATCAGATACTCCAACAACAGTCAGAGTGTCAGATACTCCAACAAGAGACAAAGAGAGTCAGATACTCCAAAAACAGACATAGAGAGTCAGATACTCCAACAACAATCACAGAGAGTCAGATACTCCAACAACAGTCACAGAGAGTTAGATACTCCAACAACAGTCACAGAGAGTCAGATACTCCAACAACAGACAAAGAGAGTCAGATACTCCAACAACAGTCACAGAGAGTCAGATACTCCAACAACAGACACAGTGAGTCAGATACTCCAACAACAGTCACAGAGAGTCAGATTCTCCAACAACACACACAGAGAGTCAGATACTCCAACAACAGACACAGAGGGTCAGATAATCCAACAACAGACACAGAAAGTCAGATACTCCAACAACAGACACAGAGAATCAGATACTCCAACAACAGTCACAGAGAGTCAAATTCTCCAACAACAGACACAGAGTCAGATATTCCAACCACAGTCACAGAGAGTCAGATACTCCAACAACCGACAAAGAGAGACAGATACTCCAACAACAGACAGAGAGAGTCAGATACTCCAACAACAGTCACAGAGAGTCCGATTCTCCAAAAACAGACACAGAGAGTCATATACTCCAACAACAGTCACAGAGAGTCAGATACTCCAAAAACAGCCACAGAGAGTCAGATACTCCAACAACAGGCACAGAGAGTCAGATTCTCCAACAACAGTCACAGAGAGTCAGATACTCCAATCACACACACAAAGAGTCAGATACTCCAATAACACACACAAAGAGTCAGATACTCCAACAGACACAAAGAATCAGATACTCAAACAACAGACAGAGTCAGATACTCCAACAACAGTCACAGAGAGTCAAATTCTCCAACAACAGACACAGAGAGTCAGATACTCCAATCACATTCACAGAGAGTCAGATACTCCAACAACCGACAAAGAGAGTCAGATACTCCAACAACAGACACAGAGAGTCAGATACTCCAACAACAGTCACAGAGTGTCAGATACTCCAACAAGAGACAAAGAGAGTCAGATACTCCAACAACAGACATAGAGAGTCAGATACTCCAACAACAGTCACAGAGAGTCAGATACTCCAACAACAGTTACAGAGAGTCAGATACTCCAACAACAGGCACAGATAGTCAGATACTCCAACAACAGACACAGAGAGTCAGATACTCCAACAACAGTCACAGAGAGTCAGATACTCCAACAACAGGCACAGATAGTCAGATACTCCAACAACAGACACAGCGAATCAGATACTCCAACAACAGTCACAGAGAGTCAGATTCTCCAACAACAGACACAGAGAGTCAGATACTCCAACAACAGTCACAGAGTGTCAGATACTCCAACAAGAGACAAAGAGAGTCAGATACTCCAACAACAGACATAGAGAGTCAGATACTCCAACAACAGTCACAGAGAGTCAGATACTCCAACAACCGACAAAGCGAGACAGATACTCCAACAACAGACACAGAGAGTCAGATACTCCAACAACAGTCACAGAGAGTCCGATTCTCCAACAACAGACACAGAGAGTCATATACTCCAACAACAGTCACAGAGAGTCAGATACTCCAAAAACAGCCACAGAGAGTCAGATACTCCAACAACAGGCACAGAGAGTCAGATTCTCCAACAGCAGTCACAGAGAGTCAGATACTCCAATCACACACACAAAGAGTCAGATACTCCAATAACACACAAGAGAGTCAGAAACTCCAACAACAGACACAGAGAGTCATATACTCCAACAACAGTCACAGAGAGTCAGATACTCCAACAACAGGCACAGAGAGTCAGATTCTCCAACAACGGACACACAGATTCAGATACTCCAATAACACACACAAAGAGTCAGATACTCCAACAGACACAGAGAGTCAGATACTCAAACAACAGACAGAGTCAGATACTCCAACAACAGTCACAGAGAGTCAAATTCTCCAACAACAGACACAGAGAGTCAGATACTCCAACCACAGTCATAGAAAGTCAGATACTCCAACAACCGACAAAGAGAGTCAGATACTCCAACAACAGACACAGAGAGTCAGATACTCCAACAACAGTCAGAGTGTCAGATACTCCAACAAGAGACAAAGAGAGTCAGATACTCCAAAAACAGACATAGAGAGTCAGATACTCCAACAACAATCACAGAGAGTCAGATACTCCAACAACAGTCACAGAGAGTCAGATACTCCAACAACAGGCACAGATAGTCAGATACTCCAACAACAGACACAGAGAATCAGATACTCCAACAACAGACACAGACAATCAGATACTCCAACAACAGTCAGTGTCAGATACTCCAACAAGAGACAAAGAGAGTCAGATACTCCAAAAACAGACATAGAGAGTCAGATACTCCAACAACAATCACAGAGAGTCAGATACTCCAACAACAGTCACAGAGAGTTAGATACTCCAACAACAGTCACAGAGAGTCAGATACTCCAACAACAGACAAAGCGAGTCAGATACTCCAACAACAGTCACAGAGAGTCAGATACTCCAACAACAGACACAGTGAGTCAGATACTCCAACAACAGTCACAGAGTCAGATTCTCCAACAACACACACAGAGAGTCAGATACTCCAACAACAGACACAGAGGGTCAGATAATCCAACAACAGACACAGAAAGTCAGATACTCCAACAACAGACACAGAGAATCAGATACTCCAACAACAGTCACAGAGAGTCAAATTCTCCAACAACAGACACAGAGTCAGATATTCCAACCACAGTCACAGAGAGTCAGATACTCCAACAACCGACAAAGAGAGACAGATACTCCAACAACAGACAGAGAGAGTCAGATACCCCAACAACAGTCACAGAGAGTCCGATTCTCCAACAACAGACACAGAGAGTCATATACTCCAACAACAGTCACAGAGAGTCAGATACTCCAAAAACAGCCACAGAGAGTCATATACTCCAACAACAGCCACAGAGAGTCAGATACTCCAACAACAGGCACAGAGAGTCAGATTATCCAATAACACACACAAAGAGTCAGATACTCCAACAGACACAAAGAATCAGATACTCAAACAACAGACAGAGTCAGATACTCCAACAACAGTCACAGAGAGTCAAATTCTCCAACAACAGACACAGAGAGTCAGATACACCAATCACATTCACAGAGAGTCAGATACTCCAACAACCGACAAAGAGAGTCAGATACTCCAACAACAGACACAGAGAATCAGATACTCCAACAACAGTCACAGAGAGTCAAATTCTCCAACAACAGACACAGAGTCAGATATTCCAACCACAGTCACAGAGAGTCAGATACTCCAACAACCGACAAAGAGAGACAGATACTCCAACAACAGACACAGAGAGTCAGATACTCCAACAACAGTCACAGAGAGTCCGATTCTCCAACAACAGACACAGAGAGTTATATACTCCAACAACAGTCACAGAGAGTCAGATACTCCAAAAACAGCCACAGAGAGTCAGATACTCCAACAACAGGCACAGAGAGTCAGATTATCCAATAACACACACAAAGAGTCAGATACTCCAACAGACACAAAGAATCAGATACTCAAACAACAGACAGAGTCAGATACTCCAACAACAGTCACAGAGAGTCAAATTCTCCAACAACAGACACAGAGAGTCAGATACACCAATCACATTCACAGAGAGTCAGATACTCCAACAACCGACAAAGAGAGTCAGATACTCCAACAACAGACACAGAGAGTCAGATACTCCAACAACAGTCACAGAGTGTCAGATACTCCAACAAGAGACAAAGAGAGTCAGATACTCCAACAACAGACATAGAGAGTCAGATACTCCAACAACATTCACAGAGAGTCAGATACTCCAACAACAGTCACAGAGAGTCAGATACTCCAACAACAGGCACAGATACTCAGATACTCCAACAACAGACACAGAGAGTCAGATACTCCAACAACAGTCACAGAGAGTCAGATACTCCAACAACAGGCACACATAGTCAGATACTCCAACAACAGACACAGCGAATCAGATACTCCAATAACACACACAAAGAGTCAGATTCTCCAACAACACACACAGAGAGTCAGAAACTCCAACAACAGACACAGAGAGACAGATACTCCAACAACAGACACAGAGAGACAGATACTCCAACAACAGACACAGAGAGTCAGATTCTCCAACAACAGTCACAGAGAGTCACTTACTCCAACAGACACAGAGAGTCAGATACTCCAACAACAGTCACAGAGAGTCAGATACTCAAACAACAGTCACAGAAAGTCAGATACTCCAACAACAGACACAGAGAGACAGATACTCCAACAACAGACACAGAGAGTCAGATTCTCCAACAACAGTCACAGAGAGTCAAATTCTCCAACAACAGACACAGAGAGTCAGATACTCCAACCACAGTCACAGAAAGTCAGATACTCCAACAACCGACAAAGAGAGTCAGATACTCCAACAACAGACACAGAGAGTCAGATACTCCAACAACAGTCAGAGTGTCAGATACTCCAACAAGAGACAAAGAGAGTCAGATACTCCAAAAACAGACATAGAGAGTCAGATACTCCAACAACAATCACAGAGAGTCAGATACTCCAACAACAGTCACAGAGAGTCAGATACTCCAACAACAGGCACAGATAGTCAGATACTCCAACAACAGACACAGAGAATCAGATACTCCAACAACAGACACAGAGAATCAGATACTCCAACAACAGTCAGAGTGTCAGATACTCCAACAAGAGACAAAGAGAGTCAGATACTCCAAAAACAGACATAGAGAGTCAGATACTCCAACAACAATCACAGAGAGTCAGATACTCCAACAACAGTCACAGAGAGTTATATACTCCAACAACAGTCACAGAGAGTCAGATACTCCAACAACAGACAAAGAGAGTCAGATACTCCAACAACAGTCACAGAGAGTCAGATACTCCAACAACAGACACAGTGAGTCAGATACTCCAACAACAGTCACAGAGAGTCAGATTCTCCAACAACACACACAGAGAGTCAGATACTCCAACAACAGACACAGAGGGTCAGATAATCCAACAACAGACACAGAAAGTCAGATACTCCAACAACAGACACAGAGAATCAGATACTCCAACAACAGTCACAGAGAGTCAAATTCTCCAACAACAGACACAGAGGTCAGATATTCCAACCACAGTCACAGAGAGTCAGATACTCCAACAACCGACAAAGAGAGACAGATACTCCAACAACAGACAGAGAGAGTCAGATACTCCAACAACAGTCACAGAGAGTCCGATTCTCCAACAACAGACACAGAGAGTCATATAATCCAACAACAGTCACAGAGAGTCAGATACTCCAAAAACAGCCACAGAGAGTCAGATACTCCAACAACAGGCACAGAGAGTCAGATTCTCCAACAACAGTCACAGAGAGTCAGATACTCCAATCACACACACAAAGAGTCAGATACTCCAATAACACACACAAAGAGTCAGATACTCCAACAGACACAAAGAATCAGATACTCAAACAACAGACAGAGTCAGATACTCCAACAACAGTCACAGAGAGTCAAATTCTCCAACAACAGACACAGAGAGTCAGATACTCCAATCACATTCACAGAGAGTCAGATACTCCAACAACCGACAAAGAGAGTCAGATACTCCAACAACAGACACAGAGAGTCAGATACTCCAACAACAGTCACAGAGTGTCAGATACTCCAACAAGAGACAAAGAGAGTCAGATACTCCAACAACAGACATAGAGAGTCAGATACTCCAACAACAGTCACAGAGAGTCAGATACTCCAACAACAGTTACAGAGAGTCAGATACTCCAACAACAGGCACAGATAGTCAGATACTCCAACAACAGACACAGAGAGTCAGATACTCCAACAACAGTCACAGAGAGTCAGATACTCCAACAACAGGCACAGATAGTCAGATACTCCAACAACAGACACAGCGAATCAGATACTCCAACAACAGTCACAGAGAGTCAGATTCTCCAACAACAGACACAGAGTGTCAGATACTCCAACAAGAGACAAAGAGAGTCAGATACTCCAACAACAGACATAGAGAGTCAGATACTCCAACAACAGTCACAGAGAGTCAGATACTCCAACAACCGACAAAGAGAGACAGATACTCCAACAACAGACACAGAGAGTCAGATACTCCAACAACAGTCACAGAGAGTCCGATTCTCCAACAACAGACACAGAGAGTCAGATTCTCCAACAACAGACACAGAGAGTCAGATACTCCAACAACAGTCACAGAGTGTCAGATACTCCAACAAGAGACAAAGAGAGTCAGATACTCCAACAACAGACATAGAGAGTCAGATACTCCAACAACAGTCACAGAGAGTCAGATACTCCAACAACCGACAAAGAGAGACAGATACTCCAACAACAGACACAGAGAGTCAGATACTCCAACAACAGTCACAGAGAGTCCGATTCTCCAACAACAGACACAGAGAGTCATATACTCCAACAACATTCACAGAGAGTCAGATACTCCAAAAACAGCCACAGAGAGTCAGATACTCCAACAACAGGCACAGAGAGTCAGATTCTCCAACAACAGTCACAGAGAGTCAGATACTCCAATCACACACACAAAGAGTCAGATACTCCAATAACACACACAGAGAGTCAGAAACTCCAACAACAGACACAGAGAGACAGATACTCCAACAACAGACACAGAGAGACAGATACTCCAACAACAGACACAGAGAGTCAGATTCTCCAACAACAGTCACAGAGAGTCAGATACTCCAACAGACACAGAGAGTCAGATACTCCAACAACAGTCACAGAGAGTCAGATACTCCAACAACAGTCACAGAAAGTCAGATTCTCCAACAACAGACACAGAGAGACAGATACTCCAACAACAGACACAGAGAGTCAGATTCTCCAACAACAGTCACAGAGAGTCAGATACTCCAACAACCGACAAAGAGAGTCAGATACTCCAACAACAGACACAGAGAGTCAGATACTCCAACAACAGTCACAGAGTGTCAGATACTCCAACAAGAGACAAAGAGAGTCAGATACTCCAACAACAGACATAGAGAGTCAGATACTCCAACAACAGTCACAGAGAGTCAGATACTCCAACAACAGTCACAGAGAGTCAGATTCTCCAACAACAGACACAGAGAGTCAGATTCTCCAACAACAGTCACAGAGAGTCAGATACTCCAACAGACACAGAGAGTCAGATACTCCAACAACAGTCACAGAGAGTCAGATACTCAAACAACAGTCACAGAAAGTCAGATACTCCAACAACAGACACAGAGAGACAGATACTCCAACAACAGACACAGAGAGTCAGATTCTCCAACAACAGTCACAGAGAGTCAGATACTCCAACAACAGACAAAGAGAGTCAGATACTCCAACAACAGACCCAGAGAGTCAGATACTCCAACAAAAGACACAATAACACTTTATATCTATCTTATCCCTTTCCATCATCATTCCTCCTTCCTCCTTCCCATTTTTACTCATTACACTCGGTGATTTCTCTAATCCTTCAATCCTTCAGCTGGGTGTTTGGACGTCGGTCCGGCCATCCATCACCAGCATTATCCACTACGCTGGACGTTGTTTTTATATCATCCTCACGTCAACCTGACAAGTGATGCCTGGGTCCTTCTCTCCATCCTTGCTCTCCCTGGAGCCACTGAGTATGTAACACACGAGACCTCTCGGTGCTGACCGTAAAGCACTATTACAGGAGTAATGACCAAATTTAACAGCTTCCTTCAGCACACCTGGGTTCCAGACAGGGCCGTATCTCTCCTCCCACAGTCCCACACCTCTGTCGAACAGCGAGGCACCCGACCACTGAACCAGAACTTCACTGACAGGGCCAATAAAGCCATTCAACTGTTCCAGAGCTTTTCTTTGTGTAGTCTGATTGGACATAGATATTTCACTTTTAAAATAATGTGAAATATAATACGCTGTATTTGTATTTATTATGGATCCCCATTAGCTGCTGCCAAAGCAGCAGCTAATCGTCCTGGGGTCCAGCAAAATTAAGGCAGTTTATACAATTTTAAAAACATTACAATACATTCACAGATTTCACAACACACTGTGTGCCCTCAGGCCGCTACTCCACCACTACCACATATCTACAGTACTAAATGCATGTGTACGTATAGTGCGTATGTTATCGTGTGTGTGTCCGTGTGTGTGTGTGTGTATGCATGTGTCTGTGCCAATGTTTGTGTTACTTCACAGTCCCCGCTGTTCCATAAGGTTGGTTTTTTTGTCTGTTTTTTTTTCTTCAAATTTTACTGCTTGTGTCTGTTACTTGATGTGGAATAGATTTCCATGTAGTCATGACTCTCTGTAGTACTGTGTGCCTCCCACAGTCTCTTCTGGACTTGGGGACTGTGAAGAGACCTCTTGTGGCATGTCTTGTGGGCTATGCATGGGTGTCCGAGCTGGTTGCCAGTAGTTTAGACAGACAGCTCGATGCATTCAACATGTCAATACCTCTCATAAATAAAAGTAGTGATGAAGTCAATCTCTCCTCTAGTTTCAGCCAGGAGAGATTGACATGCATATTATTAATATTAGCTCCCTGTGTACATCCAAGGGTCAGCCGTGCTGCCCTGTTCTGAGCATATTGCAATTTTCTACTATGATGCGTTCATTAAAAAAAAGCTACAAAAACCACTAACAACAGGTGCATGCTTACAGCCCAAATCTTCAGTACAAACATGCATTTGTAGAAAGGGAGGTGTGAATGTAGAGGCAGAAAAAGAGCGAGAGCGAAAGGGAAAGAGAGAGGGAGGAGGAGCAGTTGATTATAGACTCTAAAGGCCCTCCGTCACATGCAGAGAGAGCGGAGGATGATAGAGCAGAGTGACATCAGTGAGGGGCAGATGCTCTGATACCCAGACAGCCAGCAGACCTCAGCCTGGAGGCAGCACAGCCTAGGCCAGAGGTCCCCCTTCAGCCCCCACTAAGCTAATGTGCTAATCTGTTTTCTCTAGTGCGCCCCGCGGCTATCTATAGCCATGTGTGAGGCCTAGGAAATTGTCCTTTACTTAAATTGGTTAATTGGTCACACCATGGGGACAGTAAACCGATAGACAAAGTTCACTTTCATCATGACTATGTATACTGAACAAAAATATAAACGCAACATGCAACAATTTCAACAATTTTACTGAGTTACAGTTCATATAAGGTAATCAGTCAATTGAAAAAAAAATATTAGCCATAATCTATGGATTTCACATTGGGAATACAGATATGCATCTGTTGTTCAGAAATACCGTTAGGTAACGGCCTGGATCAGAAAATCAGTCAGGATCTGGTGTGTCCACCATTTGCCTCAAGCAGGGCGACACATCTCCTTCGCATAGGGCTGATCAGGCTGTTGACTGTGGCCTGTGGTATGTTGTCCCACTCTTCTTGGCTGTGCAAAGTTGCTGGATATTGGCGGGAACTAGAACACACTGTCGTACACATTGATCCAGAGCATCTCAAACATGCTCAATAGGTGACATGTGAGTATGCAGGCCATGGAAGAACTGGGACATTTTCAGCTTCCAGGAATTGTGTGCAGATCCTTGCGACATGGGGCCGTGCATTATCATGCTGAAACATGAGGTGATGGCGGTAGATGAATGGCACGACAATGGGCCTCAGGATCTCATCAGGATTTCGATCTCGTTTTTGTTCAGTTTAGATGCAAGGTATACCCATTCCCTTAAGGCGGTCACTGTCACGCCTTGTGTCTGCCTCTGAAAAACTATATCTGCTCCACTGTGCAGACAATCATCTACTACAAGAAAGTATGAAGAATATTTGGTCTTCACAAAAATTCAAATAAAGACATAATAATTTTGGTTTCAGCATACAGTATCAACAATGAAAACCATCTTTCTGGATAACTCCTGGATATCAAGCAAAATATGACATGACAGATGAGCGTTATGTGGCATCATTCATTGACCATTGGGGCTTCCCCCTGTCTGATAGCAAGTGTGTGATGGGCAGAGGGTGGTGCCAAGGGCTGAGAGGGAGAGAGAAAGAAAGACAGGGAGAGACAGGGAGAGTCCGAGAGAGCGGGGGAGCGGGGGAAGTGCTAATGTAGCTAAGCAGAAGAACAGCTGATCACAGCACTGAGACCCTGCCAATGTCGCTTCGCCTGGCCTGGCACTCTGGGGTTGTTCTACGCCTTGTGACTAAGACCCTGCCAATGTCGCTTTGCCTGGCCTGGCACTCTGGGGTTGTTCTACGCCTTGTGACTAAGACCTTACCAATGTCGCTTCGCCTGGCCTGGCACTCTGGGGTTGTTCTACGCCTTGTGACTAAGACCCTGCCAATGTCGCTTTGCCTGGCCTGGCACTCTGGGGTTGTTCTACGCCTTGTGACTAAGACCTTGCCAATGTCGCTTCGCCTGGCCTGGCACTCTGGGGTTGTTCTACGCCTAGTGACTAAGACCTATGCTAATGTAAAACCCATCTCACATCCAGCTCTGGGGTCCTCTCTGCTCCCTATTCAAGCCCCTCCGTCCCCCGTCCCCCGTCCCCCGTCCCCCGTCCTCCGTCCCCCGTCCCCGTCCTCCGTCCCCCGTCCCCCGTCCCCCGTCCCCGTCCCTCGTCCCCCGTCCCCCGTCTCCGTCCCCCGTCCCCCGTCCCCGTCCCCCGTCCCCCGTCCCCCGTCTCCGTCCCATCCCGCATGCAGCCCTCCCGGTCAATACATCATCCAGCAGGGTGGGGGCAGAGTGCAGACCTGAGCTCTCACAGCACTACCCTGACTGGGGATGGCTGGCTGGGCAGGGCATACACCTGCACTGTGCAGCTTGGATCACACCCCTTCAACAACACTGAGATAGGGAGCCAAGTACAAAAATGGACCCTGAGAACACAGTGTCATTTTTTTTGCTTTCAACATACAAATATGTCCTTCCTATATTTCTACAGAAAACATAATCATCTAACATTTTTATCTGATGATTTTACATTGAAGTAGATCTAAATCACACTACCAGTCTCTCTGCGTAGAAAAATGTCCGGTCTCAACTCCTATTAAACTCTTGAAGAGGTATCAAGATAGACATCCTTACTCATTCATATATTCATGAACTGACATGATAGAAGTTATTAGTGTCGTAATTAAGTGACCATTCATCTGCTTGAGCGGCAGGTTAATTTCCAAATGACAAAATAACTTCACATTAAATATTGTACAAATTGCTTGAGTAGTAGAAGTCCATCGCAACAGATCCAACAGAAAAAAAGTATAATTACTTTTAAAAATAAATTATATTTTATGGGATGGTACTTATCAACCGTTATCTAGTGCTGGCTGGCAATTATTAAAATCTTAATCAAATATAGATGGACCTCTTAATTAAATTATTCCAGGCCATCAGAGTCTTTTGGATGGTGAGACATGATGACACATATTTGATAACTGAAATATATATGTGGAGGATTCAGCTTTCTTAATAGTATCTGGATGGTTTATGGGAATGTGATGAAGACTGGTTCATCAGATGAATATGAGAGTCGAACTGATCACTGATATCAATTAGGGTCAAACAGATTATATCACATAATGCCAAGACTATCTCACAAGACTGCTTACAGCATATCTAAAGGAGAAACTCAAGTGGATGGCTGTTGTCAACCAAGTGTATACCCCTCTGTTTTTGAACAGTTTGTTGTTTCATTTGACAGCCTTTTCCTCTGCATATTCCTCTTTTCTGTCTTAATGCACACTGATTGTCTACACAGCTCTGTCAATGCAGATGTAACATTTGTCATGTCAATAAATCTATTTGCAGTGCATTGATCAGCTGCAGGCCCTTGGTTCCCACAGGGGGCTCCTGAGAGAGCCAGAGAGCCATAGGGAGAGAGTGAGGAAGCTCTGATTCGCCAACTCCAGATGGTATCAGTGGCCTTGTGATAACCACTCCTGTGTCTCTCCATGGCCTGCTACATACAGCACTGCTGCTACTGCTCCCTGGAGATAGAGCCTGATAACACTGGCCATGCCTGCCTGGCTGGCCTGATATCCCCACTCAGCTGGCTGTAACCAGAGAACCATCCAACACACAGGGGGAGAGAGGGGTTCTGCAGGGAGGGAATGGGGTACAGTGGGGGTGTGATTCTATATTGGCTCTGTCCCCTCAATGGACAAAGGCCATAGAGCCGAAATTCTCTACAAAATGCTAAACTCAAATGACCCGACTAGATGTCAAGAAGTTAGCCTTCACCCTGAATGTGGTGTAGTAGTGTTTCCTTTCTAATCCTGTTCTGACTGCTAGGTCTTAAGGTGCAGCGTGATCAAACAGAATATTCCCAGAGTCAATGTCTTCCCTCCTCAGGATGCTCATGGCTGTTTCTCTTTCTGTCCAAAAAAGGAAGACAGCTCTGTCAGCTGAACAAATCGTAATTTTTTTAGAGAAAGACATTGATTTTCTCCCTATCTCCAATCTGTGGAAACACAATCAATTCGTCTTGGGTCTTATCCCCTCGATGGAGATGAAAGTACATAATGGAATATGGTCATTTCAGGGTCAGAGCAGACTTTGGGAGAGGGCCTTTAGCTGAGGCGCTTGTGCTGCACATATCCTCCTGTATTAAGGCTCCTATTGATTTCTCTCACCCTGGGTGACTACATGAACCACTGTGCTCTTTCACACACAGAGACAGGAGGCAACTCAGGACTGCATGGATGCTCACTTGCTTTCTCTAGTTGAGTGGAGGAGACTGAGGAGTAAATACATTTGACCTCTCAGTCTCTCTGCCTTCTGATGGTGGATCACATTTACAGTGGCAAAGGCCGGCCCATCCCTAACTTCTGACAATACACTCTTAGCACCATTTTTTCTATCTAGAAAATTGTTATTCGGCTGGCCCCATAGGAGAACCCTTTGAAGAACCACTTTTGGTTATAGGTGGAACCCTTTAAGGTGTCATGTTGAACCCTTTCTACAGACGGTTCTACATTTACATTTAACATTTACATTTAAGTCATTTAGCAGACGCTCTTATCCAGAGCGACTTACAATGGAACCCAAAAGAGTTCTACTTGGAACCAAAAAGGTTTCTACCTGAAACCAAAATGGGTTTTCCTATGGGGACAGCCGCAGAAACATTTTTTAACCCTTTTTTCTAGGAGAGTATTGACCACTTCCATAAAACTCAGAGGCACTGAGAATTGTGTGAGTTGAAGAATTGTGCAAGGTGTTAAATGGTAGGGCTCTCTTTTTTTAGCACACCGTGTTTACAAGCGAATATGTGTAAATGGCTAAATCTTCATGGTCCTCCAGAGTCATGGTACTGGTTAAATTGCCCTAAAAGAATATAATGCAACAGTGCAGAAGTGTTTCAAGATGTGGAAATAAAACACAACAGTGAAGAAACCATTGGCTGCGTTTTAAAGCTCCACAATGACGTCTTTTCTTTCCAAATTGAAGAAATAGCCTGCAGGGGTCTTCAAATAATACTGAGACTCCAAGCAATTTCATGACTTGCTAATTCTCCCAATTTAATACCTGTGACGTGCTTAATTAATTGAGGTTAATAAAAACATATTTAAAAAACGAGACTAGAATTTAAACTAGAAATTAGTCTATGAATAGACTGTTAAGCTATTAGTCCTGTTGTGGTTCTAGTATAGTGATTTACAATGTCAAATCAAATCATATCAAAATGTATTGGTCGCATTAACAGGTTTGCAGATGTTATCGCAGGTGCAGCTAAATGCTTGTGAATCTATCTCCAACAATGTAAGATGAGAATAAACAGCATGCTTAATTGTTAACAAACAAATGTGATGACTCTGATGAACACGACAGTGTTATAGTGTTATTGACCGTGCCAGACTAGTTTAAGGGCTCTATTCAATCCATAGCGCGGAAGTTCAGCATTACAGTGCCTCTTAACTGAAGACGATGTGGGTGATAAAACTACGGAAGCCATTCATTTCCAATGGAAGAGAAGCGAAGTGGGCTGGGGACCGTTGGGCAATGTGAGCAAAGGCGAGGGATGTGAACAGGGCAGGACCAAAGTTGGGGAAAGCTGAACTTCATGCAAATACTCTGCGATATCGCAACGCTATTGACCAACCGAAGCTCACTATAGCTTCTAGCACTTACTGGATTGGCTGTTGATACCTAGCATTACCTAGGCTGTTTGCTAGCACCCACAAGATGGCAAAGCTAGCGTGGCTATCCGAATCATCGTGTTAAGTTGAAATGTACTGTTACAGCGTGATTTAAATTTAAAGGCAATGTTCCCGAGTTAGCGGCGACTGCATTCCCGGTAAATGCTGTATATGTCGGCTCAATTGGAAATGACCTTTACATTTCTACTGAGAAATCTATAACGCTTCAGCAATAGATTGAATAGAGCCCTAAGTCATATTGTAGCACAACACATTACATTGGAACAGTTGATTGCATTGTGAGCAATAATAGGTTATGCACGACAGATCACAATCAGTTTTGTAAAGCCCAATTCTTTATTACTGATTAAAGTCCCCTAAACTCAGCCACAAGAGCCATAACTTCTCAAATCATTCCTCACAGCAGTAATTGGTAGACTGATTGAGTGATGGTAGAATGTCTGCCATGCAGCAATGACATTTTTACTATACATTGATGGTGTGTGAGGGAAGTTACTCAAACAAATGTAGCCCTTTGATTTCACTATGGATCGTCCAACTCGTCAGGCAGAGCAGTCGGTGGGGGGAGGTAGAGAAAAACAGAGAGCAGCAGCAATTGAAATGCACGTGGCATTCACTCTATCATTTCATAAACAAGGCAGTGGCTACATGCTCCGTCATCATAATAGCAAATGAATAATAAAATACCATTTAGAATAATGCTTGACCAGAATGAGCCCCGTATCAAATTCACAAAGTGTAGATCATTTGTTATTGCGCTGTAGATGCACCAAAATATAGAACACTGTCTGTATGAAACAACCCAATTAATGATTTCATTAGATTCTTTTCAGGGGTGACAAATTCAACATTTGCTGATTTGCATTGTGAAATGCAGTCCAAGTTAATCTTGTGGCGCGCCACAGCAATTGTCAAAGCCATGAAAAGATGATTGGAGATGGAAAATGAATATCGACAGAGCAGATAGAAGAGACGGTGTAAACATTGATGAATAAACTATTAACATAAATAGCATTGAGGGCCTTGGTCCTGACACCAAGAAAATACTACTGGCCTTTAAAGCAAATCAAATTCTATTGGTCGCGTACACATACTGTATTTTGCAAATGTTATAGCAGGTGCAGCAAAATGCTTGTTTCTAGCTTCAACAGTAATACCTTACAATACAAAACAATACACAAATGTCCCCCAAAAAATTAAGAAAGAAATTAAGAAATGTCAGAACGAGCAAAGTCAGTATATATATATATTATTGTTATTATTTCAGCTCATGAAACACGGGACCAAAACTTTACATGTTGGGTATATATATCTATACACTGAACACAATATGAACCCAACATGTAAAGTGTTGGTCCCATGTTTCATGAGCTGAAATAAAAGATCCCAGAAATATACCATACGCACAAAAAGCTTATTTTTCTAAATGTTTGTGAACAAACTAGTTTACATCCCAGTTAGTGAGTATTTCTCCTTTGCCAAGATAATCCATCGACCTGACAGGTGTGTCTTAACAAGAAGCTGATTAAACAGCATGATCGTTACACAGGTGCAACTTGTGCTGGGGACAATAAAAGGCTATTCTAAAATGTGCAGTTCTGTCACACAACACAATGCCACAGATGTCTCAAGTTTCGAGGGAGCGTGCAATTGACATGCTGATTGCAGGAATGTCCACCAGAGCTGTTGCCAGATAATGTAATGTTAATTTCTCTACCATACGTCGTTTTAGAGAATTTGAGAGTACGTCCAACCAGCTGCACAACCGCAGACCACGTGTAACCACGCCAGCCCATGGCCTCCACATGCGGCTTCTTCAACTGCGGGATCATCGGAGACTAGCCACCCGGACAGCTGATGAAACTGAGGAGTATTTCTGTCTGTAATGAAGCCCTTTTATGGGGTTAAACTAATTCTGATTGGCTGGGCCTGGCTCCTCAATGGGTGGGCCTGGCTCCCAACTTGGTGGGCCTTTGCCCTCCCAGGCCAACCCATGGCTGCGCACCTGCCCAGTCATGTAAAATCCATAGATTAGGGCCTAATGAATTTATTTCAACTGACTGATTTCAATATATGAACTGAAATCGTTGCATGTTGAGTTTGCATCGTTGCATGTTGAGTTTATGTATTTGTTCAGTATATATATATATACACACACACACTACCGTTCAAAAATTTGGGGTCACTTAGAAATGTCCTTGATTTTGAAAGAAAAGCAATTTTTTTGTCCATTAAAATAACATCAAATTGATCAGAAATACAGTGTAGACATTGTTAATGTTGTAAATGACTATTGTAGCTGGAAATAGCAGATTCTTTAATGGAATATCACTCCTATGTTCCAATGGCACGTTGTGTTAGCTAGTCCAAGTTTATCATTTTAAAAGGCTAATTGATCATTAGAAAACCCTTTTGCAATTATGCTAGCACAGCTGTAATCTGTTGTTCTTATTAAAGAAGCAATAAAACGGGCCTTCTTTAGACTAGTTGAGTATCTGGAGCATCAGCATTTGTGGGTTCGATTACAGGCTCAAAATGGCCAGAAACAAATAACTTTCTTCTGAAACTCGTCAGTCTATTCTTGTTCTAAGAAATGAAGGCTATTCCATGTGAGAAATTGCCAAGATACTGAAGATATCGTACAACGCTGTGTACTACTCGCTTCACAGAACAGCGCAAACTGGCTTTAACCAGAATAGAAAGAGTGGGAGGCCCCGCTGCACAACTGAGCAATAAGACAAGTACATTAGAGTATCTAGTTTGAGAAACATACAAGTCCTCAACTGGCAGCTTCATTAAATAGTACCCGCAAAACACCAGTCTCAACGTCTACAGTGACAAGGCGACTCTGGGATGCTGGCCTTCTAGGCAGAGTTCCTCTGTCCAGTGTCTGTTCTTTTGCCCATCTTAATCTTTTCTTTTTATTGGCCAGTCTGAGACATGGCTTTTTCTTTGCAACTCTGCCTAATTATTATTTTTTTCTTTCATAAACAAGGACATTTCTTAGTGACCTCAAACTTTTGAACGGTAGTGTATAATGCAATGACTGTACACAACATTAGGAACACCTTCCTAATATTGAGTTGCACCTCATTTTACCCTCAGAACAGCCTCAATTCCTCAGGGCATGAACTCTACAAGGTGTCTAAAGCGTTCCACAGGGATACTGGCCCATGTTGACTCCAAGTCTTTCCACAGTTGTGTCAAGTTGGCTAGATGTCCTTTGGGTGGTGGACCTTTCTTGATACACACAAGAAACAGTTGAGTATGAAAAAAACAGCATCATTGCATTTCTTGACACAATCAAACCGGTGCACTTGGCACCTACTACGATACCCCATTTAAAGGCAGTTAAATATTTTGTCTTGCCCATTCATTCTCTGAACGGCACACATGCACAATCCATGTCTTAATTGTCTCAATGCTTAAACATCGTTCTTTAACCTGTCTTCTCCCTTTTATCTACACTGATTGAAGTGGATTTAAATAAGGGATCTTAGCTTTCACCTGGATTCAACTGGTCAGACTATGTCAAGGAAAGAACAGGTACTCCTAATGTTTTGTACACTCCGTGTATATATACATATATTTATTTTGACTGTTTCTCATGATAACATAACACTTTTTTATTTAATGTACATCCATGGAACAGATCCAAACTCCCATTCAAGCGATAGTCTACATTTTTCTTAAATATTGAGAAACATTGACTGAAAGAAAGTTGACAGAAACAAGGCTCTCTGTAGGAGATGAATAAGACATCAGACATGGCTTTTATTTTCCAGTTTAATCCCCAAACAGCAACAGTGGTGTTTCTAAGTACTGTGTTTCAATCCCAGGATTAGCAGGCCATTGTTCTGCTATTTGTTGCTAACTCTTTAATCACTCAATACACTGTTTCATTATTTCATTTTCTTGATCTATTTTCTTAATTCCTCGTTTGACTGAAGCCTAGATAATCCATGATTGGCATGACATTGCTTATATTTGTCACAGTAGCATCTCTAAAGCGTAAACATGTTGAATAGTGCAGTGTACATTTCGTCGGTAGTTTTGTCTAATATTGTCATGTTGCTTTATTGCAACCATTGGATATTTCAACCAGACTCTATGATGAGACTCAATGGCCTGAGTGGCATACCAATGTCTAGTTTCACTCCATCTCCAGCTCCTACACCCTTGAATACAGAAGTGGCTGTGACCACTGTGTTAGTGTGGCCTTGGACCTAGGACCAGTTCCGGACAACATGAGAGTCCACGGACACTGAGGGTCAGAGAAACATTTCACCAACTTTAAATGCTACATATTCCTCTTTCCTATTTATTTTGTCCCACGTAAGTAAGACAAAGTGGTAGAGGGTTGGAAACATATAGAGCCAATAGGTAAACTCACTATCTTGCGCCAAAATCACAGGATCATAATGAATTGATTGAAAGAATATGAAACAAGTGGCTTGCCCTGGGGCCACTGGCCGTCCGAATCCATCAGTGCATTTTTTAAGAAGGTCACTTTTTTCCCCTTTAAATCAGCGACTGAGGTGAGAAATGAGAAGCTGACTTTGAATTTAGACTGTTCATTAATACAATATTATGTCAAATCGCTGCCATGATTCAACTCTGCACTTGGCTCTGATTTAAGGATTTGTTCACAGGTTTGATATGATGAAAGTATTGGGGAGGTTAGTACTGGGCATGGTGCGAGGTAAAAAGACAAGTCCTCTTTTTACATATTACAGTATGTCATTCATGACCCAAAAGTGCTGTGTGCCCCCACTGGCCAGGTCTAGCAGCAAGAGAGGAGCAGGTAGTTGTGTAGTGGTGCCTCCTCTCTGTAGACACTGAGAGAGAGAGAAGTCATGCAGAAGAACAGCTCCTGACTTGTTTATAGATTTATTTATTTATATATATAACAGAAAAAATGTTACCTGTTATCCTGTTTATCTCACTCTTAACAACTTATTAGTTAGTAGTTACTGTATTTCTGACTGCTATTCTTTCTATTTGCAACATGAAATCACTATCAGTTAGCATGTGGAACATTCAGGGCCTAAACTCATCAACCTTTGGACTGAAGAGTTTAGCACTGGAGTTCAACAAAAATCTGAAAGATGTTGACGTCATCATTCTGCAGGAGACATGGTGTAAGGCTGACATTGTCACTCACTGTCCCTCAGGCTACAGAGAGGTAAATGTGCCGTCACAAAAACACAGCTCTGTCAATATAGGCAGAGACTCTGGTGGACTGATCATTTGGTACAAATCCGAACTACAACATCTAATTGATCCCCTCAAAATTGGCAAATATCACATTTGGTTAAAACTGAAAAAACAACTTGTACTGACAGAAAAAGACGTGTTCCTTTGCGCAATATATATCCCCCCCTCAGAATCCCCATATTACTCAGAGGAGATCTTGCCCACCCTTGAAGAAGAGACGTGCCATTTCCAGGCCCAGGGAAATGTGCTCATCTGTGGGGACACAAATGCGCGCACAGGAACACTACCTGATCTAACGAGCACACGAGGGGACAGCTTTATTACAGGCCATATTGTTTCTAACTGTCTTCATCTCCCCCATAGAAACAACAGTGACAGCACCGTCAACAAAATCGGAAGGGATCTGTTGCAGCTCTGTAGAAGCCTGGGTCTGTACTTTGTCAATGGTAGGTTACGGGGGGACTCTTTGGGGAGATTCACCTACTGCTTACCTCTTGGCCACAGTACAGTAGACTATATGATCACAGACATTGACCCTTTCTCTCTCAGCTCATTCACTGTCAAGCCACTAACACCTCTGTCTGATCACAGCCAAATTGCGTTGTTCCTCAAAAGAACAGACATGGAAACAACCACACATTCACAGCCCAGTAAGCTGTACAACCTCCGAAATTCATACAGATGGGCCCAAAACAGCACAGAAGAATACCAGAAAGCAACCTGGAACCAAAATATCCAAACACTCTTAGATAACTTTCTGGAAACTACATTCACTCACAGTAAAGAAGGCATCAATCTAGCAGTACAAAACATCAACTATATATTCAGTTAAACGGCAAAAGAAGCACAATTGAAATTGATAAAAAACAAAACAAAAAAGATCACAGATGACTGGTTTGATGCAGATTGTAAAATTATAACAAAACAACTTAGAACACTATCCAACCAAAAGCACAGAGACCCAAATAATGGTGAATTACACCTTCATTACTGTGAGATTTTAAAACTCTATAAACGTACACTCAGAACCAAAAAAGCACAGTACAACAGCAAGCAGCTGACACTAATTGAGGAGTACATAAACACACACAACTTCTGGCAAAATTGGAAAAAACAAAAAAAATCTAAACAAGAGGAATTATCGATACAAAATGGTGACATATGGACAACCCATTTTAATACACTCTACAACACCGTTCAAATTGACACAAACGCAGAGCGCCAAATTCATGAGAAGTTGAATGGGTTAGAAAAAGCTATAAAGGACAATCAAAATCCACTGGACTCCCCAAATACTGACCAGGAGCTCTATAATAAACTTCAGGCTCTCAAATTTAAAAAGGCATGCGGACCTGATGGCATAATAAATGAGATGCTCAAACTCACTAGTGCAAAATTTCAATTGGCTATATTAAAACTGTTCAATTTGATCCTGAGTGTAGGTTATTTCCCTGATATCTGGAATCAAGGACTCATAACCCCAATCTTTAAGAACGGAGACAAATTTGACCCTGACAATTACAGAGGCATTAGTGCGAACAGTAACCTGGGGAAGGTTTTCTGTAGTATTATCAATGTAAGAGTTCTAAACTTCCTTAATAAGCACAATGTCTTGAGGAAAAGCCAAATTGGATTTATACCAAAACATTGCACAACTGATCATATTTACACCCTACACATCCTGATAGATAAACATGTCCACCAAAATAATACCAAAATATACGCTTGCTTTATCGACTTCCAAAAAGCATTTGATTCTATTTGGCATACAGGACTGTTCTACAAAGTTATTGGAAGTGGTGTAGGGGGTAAAACATATGACATAATTAAATCAATGTATACTGGTAATACGTGCAGCATTAAAATTGGTAAGAAAATAACAGAATTCTTTAACCAGGGGTGGGGCCTTCGCCAGGGTTGCAATCTGAGCCCTGCACTCTTCAATATTTACATTAACAAATTGGCCACTATTCTAGAAAAATCCTCAGCCCCTGGTGTTAGTCTCCACAATTCAGAAGTTAAATGCCTACTCTTCGCAGATGACCTATGCCTGCTGTCACCCACAGCACATGGCCTATAGCAGAGCCTGGACCTGCTAGAGCAGTACTGCCAGACCTGGGCCCTGGCAGTAAACCCCAAAAAGACTAAAATAATGATTTTCCAGAGAAGAACCAGATCTCAGGGAATTAGACCAAAGTTCTCAATTGGTACAAAATATATAGAGTACTGTACACACTACAATTACTTAGGTTTAAAAATAAGCTCAACTGGACACCTTAATGAAGCAGTGAATGAAATGAGAGAGAAAGCACACAGGGCATTCTACGCCATTAAAAAGCAAATTAAAATTAAAATACCTATTAAAATTTGGCTAAAACTAATTGAATATGTCATTGAACCAATTGCACTTTATGGCAGCGAGGTGTGGGGTCCACTTGCAAAACAAGATTTCATCAAATGGGACAAACACCCCATTGAAACCCTGCATGCAGAGTTCTGTAAGATTCTCCTACAAACAATGCTTGCAGGGCAGAATTAGGCCAATATCCACTAATAATAAAAACTCAAAAAAGAGCAATTAAGTTTTGGAAACTAAAATACAGTGACCCCCTCTCATATCATTACCAAGCCCTGCAATGCCAAGAGCTGAGCAAAGAAAAGAGTCCCCTCATCCAGCTGGTCCTGGGGCTGAGTTCACAAACCTGTTCTACTAACACACTGAAGCCTCAGGACCAGAACATCCAATCAATCAGAATAAACCAAATTACAACACATTAAAAACAAAACTACATTGCTTATTGGGAAACACAAGCACAAACACACAGCAAAATGCAGTGCTATCTGGCCCTAAATCGACAGTACACCGTGGCTAAATATTTGACCATGGTTACTGATCAAAACCTTAGAAAAACCTTGACAAAGTACAGGCTCAGTGAGCACAGCCTTGCCATTAGAAGGGTAGACACAGGAAAACCTGGCTCCCTGTATAGGAAAGGCTGTGCAACCACTGCACAACAGCAGAACCTGAGACGGAGCTGCATTTCCTGACAAAATGTCAAAAATATAAAACAATTAGAGTGTCATTTTCCCAAATTTGAAACCCTTATTCAAGGTTTCAAAGACCTCTCTGACGAGGATAGGCTACCCGTCCTGTTGGGGGAGGACGCAAAGAGCTGTGGGTTGGCAGCGCACTACATTGCTGTCTGCCATAAGTTGAGGGACAGTGTCTGACAGACCAATCAACCTGCACATGTACTCTACTGCATGCTTATTGTTATTGTTGAATGTATGGTTATTTTGACCCTTGGTTATTGTTGTTACTGTTGTCCCGTTGACAATTTTGATTCTCATTTTAATAAAAAAAAAATATATATATTTTGTAAATATCCAAAATAAGCGTTTGGCAATATGTACATTGTTACGTCATGCCAATAAAGCGAATTGAATTGAGAGAGAGAGAGAGAGAGAGAGAGAGAGAGAGAGAGAGAGAGAGAGAGAGAGAGAGAGAGAGAGAGAGAGAGAGAGAGAGAGAGAGAGAGAGAGAGAGAGAGAGAGAGAGAGAGAGAGAGAGAGAGAGAGAGAGAGAGAGAGAGAGAGAGAGAGTGAAAGAAAGAGAGAGAGAGAGAGAGAAAAAGAGAAAGAAGGAGAGAGAAAAAGAGAAAGAAGGAATGAAAGAGTCAGACAGTCAGAGGGAGACAGAGAGAGGGAAAATGAGTCGAGGGACCATCTGTCAGTGGTGGTGATAAATGGAAATGGACCTCTCAGCCCTCTCCTCAGTGCTACAGCCTTCCCCACCACCCCAGCTGGGATCCCTCTGAAGCGCCGTGTTTTGTCAATTTGTGGCAAATTACTCCGTCAGATGCCGCCGGCGCCTGTCCGTCACGCCGGAGGGAAGGGTGATGTCACACAGACAGGTGAGTGACAAGGACGAGCCAGGAGGGAACAAGACAGAAGGAGGAGTGAAAAGAGGAGGGAAGGGGAAAAAAGAGAGCAAAGGACAAGAAAAGCCAGGGGCTCTTCTAGCCATGAATCCCCCTGGGCCAGGCAGTATCAGTCAATCTGGGGCTAATTCATGTCAGAGCGTGTATCCTATCTCCTTGAGAGGCTAGCAGAAGGTTGATAAAATTGAAGTGGAAATGAAGTTGGAGGCACCAGAGGATAGGCACAACAATGGTGAGGAGAAATGGGCTCGTGTCCCTAGTGATCTCTGCCTCTCTCAGTGTATCCCTCTGACCTTGGCTGATGTCCATGCCCTCAGACTCTATACCACCTACTCTCCCTCTTTTTGCTCTCTTTGATATTTCCCTCAATTAACCCTATTTTCAAAAGCCAAAAGGTTTGTAGATTTGTAAACTTATGATTGTGGTATTGAATACACATTGGTTGGGGTAGCCTCTGTAGTGAAGTCATATTTATCATATGATGTATAAACATATATAGAGAGTGTATACCATATATACTGTATAGTGTATACCTCACATGCGACCCGTGATAAGACTATACAATTAATATGAACAAAGTCTATTCAAATGTTTATCTGACTCCATAAGATAAGTAGCAGTGTGCAAGCAGGCATATAGTTGAGTTACAGGAATTGACTTTCAAGAAAGGTCTGAGAATTGTCTATCAAAGGCAAATAGATTTAATTACATTGTAAAATGAATTAATTCTTATACAGGCATAAGCATGAGTTACACGACATTACTGGCATTATGCTAGCATTAGCAATCTAGGCAAACAGATCTTACAAGACAAAGGATGAACAAAGAGATGCCTACTAGGCCAGAGGCCTAGAAGCCTAGGAAATTAGAATTTCTCATACAACCTTTCCGTAGAGTGCATAGCAAAACAAGAGGCACAAACAAAGGCAAAGGCATTGCATTCCATTTATAACATTTGAAGGTGTGACTTTTTCAAACCAAAACCAACCACCATTGACCAATCAGAAACACCAAGTTAGAGTAACATGGTCAACCTGGCTCAATGATGTCACAGCATCCAAATGCTTGTGTGGGGGATGGGACCAATGCAAATAAGGCAGAATTCAATAAAACTCTTTTGCATACAGCAGTTTAGAGTTCACCCTGTACAGCAGCCTAATCTCATTGAGGGAAAATGGCGCCTACAGATAGGGCTGTCGTGTTTCTAGCACTTAAAAAACTTTGCAGTATTTTGTTTTTGTATGTGCAATTTCTTACATTATTAGCCCAGAATTGTTTTTGTGTCATACAGCCGGGAAGAACTTTTGGATATCAGAGCGATGGCAGCTCACCAGCATTACCAGCATTATGACCAGACTTTCTCGAATCAGATTCTTTGTTCGTACCCCCCAAGACAATTGAACTGATTCCAGAGGCTGATCCAAAACACCGCCGGCGGAGGAGATGTACCCGGAGTGAACTTCTAGTCCGACTCAGTAGGCACGCACACCACCCACCGCTTCCGAGTATATTACTCACTAATGTTCAGTCTCTAGATAGTAAAGTTGACGAGCTCAGGGCGAGGATTTCCTTCCAGAGGCACATCAGGGATTGTAACATACTCTGTATCCCGGAAACATGGCTTTCTTGGGATATACTGTCTGAGTGCGTACAGTGAGTTGGGTTCTCAGTTCATCGCGCAGACAGGAATAAATATCTCTGTGGGAAGAAGAAGGGCGGGTGTGTATGTTTCATGATTAACTGCTCATGATATGATTGTGATAACATACAGGAACTCATGTCCTTTTGTTCACCCGACTTAAAATACCTCACAATAAAATGCCGACCGTATTACCTCACAAGAGAATTCTCTTATTTTATAGTCAAAGCTGTATATATTCCCCATCAAGCAAATACCACAATGGCCCTCAAAGAACTGCACTGGACTTTACACAAAATGGAAACCACATATCCCAAAGCTGCATTTATTGAAGCTGGGGATTTTACTAAAGCAAATTTGAGTAAAACCTAAGTTCGATCAACAAATTGACTGCAGTACTCGCGCTGCTAAAACACTCGACCACTGCTACTCCAACTTCCGGGATGCCTACAAGTCCCCCCCCGCCCTCCCTTTGGCATACTCCATTTTGCTCCTCCCTTCCTATAGGCAGAAACTCAAACAGGAAGTACCCTTGATAAGGACTATTCAACTCTGGTCTGACCAATCGGAGTCCACTCTTCAAGATTTGTTTTGATCACACGTACTGGGATATGTTCCCGGGTAGCCTCCGAGAATTACATCAACGAATACACTGATACGGTGACTGAGTTCATCAGAAAGTGTATAGGAAATGTTGTACCCACTGTGACTATTAAAACCTAAAAAACCTTTTAAAAACTTGCATATAACCATGACAAGGTGACTGGGAATATAGCCGAATACAGTGTAGTTATTCCCTCCGTAAGGCAATCAAACAGGCAAAATGTCTGCACAGAGACAAAGAGGAGACGCAATTCAACGGCTCAGAAACGAGAGGAACAGTTGAAGTCGGACTTAGGTAGGAGTCATTAAAACTCATTTTTCAACCACTCCACAAATTTCTTGTTAACAAACTATAGTTTTTGTAAGTTGATTAGGACATCTACTTTGTGCATGACACAAGTCATTTTTCCAACAAATGTTTACAGACAGATTATTTAACTTAGAATTCACTGTATCACAATTCCAGTGGGTCAAAAGTTTACATACACTAAGTTGACTGTGGCGTTAAACAGCTTGAAAAATTCCAGAAAATTATGTCATGGCTTTAGAAGATACTGATAGGCTAATTGACATCATTTGAGTCAATTGGAGGTATACCTGTGGATTGTATTTCAAGGCCTACCTTCAAACTCAGTGCCTCTTTGCTTGACATCATGGGAAAATTAATAGATATCAGTCAAGACCTAAGAAAAACAATTATAGACCTCCACAAGTCTGGTTCATCCTTGGGAGCAATTTCCAAACGCCTGAAGGTAGCACGTTCATCTGTACAAACAATAGTACGCAAGTATAAATCCCATGGGACCACACAGCCGTCATACCGCTCAGGAAGGAGGCGCCTTCTGTCTCCTAGAGATGAACGTACTTTGGTGCGAAAAGTGCAAATCAATCCCAGAACAACAGCAAATGACCTTGTGAAGATGCTGGAGGAAACAGGTACAAAAGTATCTATATCCACAGTAAAACGAGTCCTATATCGACATAACCAGAAATGCCGCTCAGCAAGAAAGAAGACACTGCTCCAAAACCGCCATAAAAAAGCAAGACAATGGTTTGCAACTGCACATGGGGACAAAGACCATACTTTTTGGAGAAATGTCCTCTGGTCTGATGAAACAAAAATAGAACTGTTTGGCCATAATGACCATCGTTATTTTTGGAGGAAAATGGGGCTTGCAAGCCAAAGAACACCATCCCAACCGTGAAGCACGAGGGTGGCAGCATCATGTTGTGGGGGTGCTTTGCTGCGTGAGGGTCTGGTGCACTTCACAAAATAGATGGCATCATGAGGGATGAAAATTATGTGGATATATTGAAGCAACATCTCAAGACATCAGTCAGGAAGTTAAAGCTTGGTCGCAAATGGGTCTTCCAAATGGACAATGAACCCAAGCATACTTGGCTTAAGGACAACAAAGTCAAGGTATTGGAGTGGCCACCACAAAGCCCTGACCTCAATCCCATAGAGAATTTGTGGGCAGATCTGAAAAAGCGTGTGCAAGCAAGGAGGCCTACAAACCTGAATCAGTTACACAAGCTCTGTTGGGAGGAATGGGCCAAAATTCACCCAACTTATTGTGGGAAGCTTGTGGAAGGCTACCCAAAACGTTTGACCCAAGTTAAACAATTTAAAGGCAATGCTATCAAATGTTAATTGAGTGTATGTAAACTTCTGACCCACTGGGAATGTGATGAAAGATATAAAAGCTGAAATAAATCATTGTCTCAACTATTATTCTGACATTTTACATTCTTAAAATGAAGTGGTGATCCTAACTGACCTAAGACAGCGAATGTTTACTGGATTAAATGTCAGGAATTGTGAAAAACTGAGTTGAAATGTTTTTGGCTAAGGTGTATGTTAACTTCTGACTTCAACTGTGTGTGGCAGGGTCCACAGGCAATCACGGACTACAAAGGGAAAATAAACCATGTTGTGTACACCGACGCCTTGCTTCCGGACAAGCTAAACAACTTCTTCGCCTCCTTTGAAGATAACACAGTGCCACCGACGCGGACCGATACCAAGGACTGTGGGCTCTCCTTCTCCGTAACCTACGTGACTTACACATTTAAGTGTGTTAACCCTCTCAAGGCTGCCGGCCTAGATGGCATCCCTAGCCGAATCTTCAGAGCATGCCCAGACCTTCTGGCTGGAGTGTTTACGGACATTTTTAATCTCTCCCTATCCCGGTCTGCTGTCCCCACATGCTTCAAGATGTCCGCCATAGCACCTGTACCCAAGAAAGCAAAGGTAAATTACCTAAATGACTATCGCCCGTAACGCTCACTTCTGTCATCATGAAGTGCTTTGAGAGACTTGAGAGACCCGCCGTGTGCAACTGGATCCTGGACTTCCTGACGGGCCGCCCCCCAGATGGTGAAGGTAAGAAACGACACCTCCACTTCGCTGATCCTCAACACTGGGGCCCCACAAGGATGCATGCTCAGCCCCCTCCTGTACTCCCTGTTCACGCATGACTACTTGGCCATGCACGCCTCCAACTCAATCATTAAGTTTGCAGATGACACAACACTACAGGGAGAAGGTGAGGGCCCTGGGAGTGTAGGGCCAGGAAAATAACCTCTTACCCAATGTCAACAAAACAAAGGAGCTGATTGCGGACGTCAGGAAACAGCAGAGGGAGCACCCCCCTATCCACATCGACAGGACTGCAGTGAAGAAGGTGGAAAGCATCAAGTTCCTCAGCGTACACATCACTGACAAACTGAAATGGTCCACCCACACAGACAGTGCCTCTTCAACCTCAGGAGCCTGAAGAAATGTGGTTTGACACCTAAAACCCTCACAAACTTTTACACATGCACAATTGAGAGCATCCTGTCGGGCTGTATCACCGCCTGGTACAGCAACTGCACTGCCCGACAACCACAGGGCTCTCTAGAGGGTGGTGCGGTCTGCCCAACGTATCACCAGGGGAAAACTACCTGCCCTCCAGGACACCTACAGCACCCGATGTCACAGGAAGGCCAAAAAGATCATCAAGGACAACAACCACTTGAGCCATTGCCTGTTCACTCCGTTATCATCCAGAAGCGAAGCCAGTTCAGGTGCATCAAATATCTCATATGCAGTGCCGATTTAGCATGTCAATCTTGGTAGGGAAAACTCTCCCAATTTTTTTATAGATGCATGCCAGAAAAGACACTACACAACACTAAACAATACATGAATTGCACTTTAACAGTTACAAGCGGTGCCCACAAACTGTTAGGGCCTACATAAAGCTGTCCCAACAGCAGAGCTTTCGTTGTGAGTGATTCAGTGGATCCTTGTCTGGCAACGAAACAATTAATTCATCCTCGTTTACTGCCTTTTTAAAAAACATAGCTGATATGGCTGACTTGCTTAAACAAGTGTGGTTTCTACTGACTATTGAGATGTATGGCATAAGGGAACGATGAGCGGACAAGAGATATTCCGTAATTTCGATTAAGACATTAATGAGCGAGCTATAGTAAGACGGACGTAGTCCATATAACTATGTGTTCAGCACTTTTGAAATGTACAGCGACAGAATGCAAAACATGGCCTGTCCTCCACAATTTTCGCTGTACACCAAGTCAGAATCGTAGGATGAATAAAGGGGGTATATAAGCAGACAATGAAACCTCTTACAATATTAGATGTTGACATTTCTCAAAAACAGGTTATAGGCTATATGTGCAGCACCACCGAGTCAGTTTATTTATTTTTTGCTTAAAATGAGGGGCTCAAACAGTTGGTGCTCTGCCCTGAATGATGGGTCGCCAATGCTCATATATATATATATATATATATATATATATATATATATATATATATATATATATATATATATATATATATATACACACACACTGTATATACACTGTGCCTTTCAAAAGTATTCATCCCCCTTGGTGTTTTTCCTATTTTGTTACATTACAACCTGTCATTTAAATTGATTTTTATTTGAATTTCATGTAATGGACATGAACAAAATAGTCCAAATTGGTGAAGTGAAATGAAAAAAATTACTTGTTTAAATTATTATTATTTTTTTTTAAACCGTAAAAGTGGTACGTGCACATGTATTCACCCCCTTTGCTATGAATCCCCTAAATAAGATCTGGTGCAACCAATTACCTCCAGAAGTCACATTATAAAGTCCACCTGTGTGCAATCTAAGTGTCAAATGATCTGTCACATGATCTCAGTATATATACACCTGTTCTGAAAGGCCCCAGAGTCTGCAACACCACTAAGCAAGGGGCAGCACCAAGCAAGCGGCACCATGAAAACCAAGGAGCTTTCCAAATAGGTCAGGGACAAAGTTGTGGAGAAGTACAGATCAGGGTGGGGTTATAAAAAAATATCAGAAACTTTGAACATCCCACGATGCACCATTAAACACATTATTCAAAAATGGAAAGAATATGGCACCACAACAAACCTGCCAAGAGAGGGCCACCCACCAAACTCACAGACCAGGCAAGGAGGGCATTAATCAGAGAGGCAACAAAGAGACCAAAGATGACCCTGAATGAAAGCTCCACAGAAGAGATTGGAGTATCTGTCCATTGGAACACTCTAAGCGATACACTCCACAGAGCTGGGCTTTACGGAAGAGTGGCCAGAAAAATCCATTGCTTAAAGAAAATAAAAAGCAAACAGGTCTGGTTTTCGCAAAAAGGCATGTGGGAGACTCCCCAAACATATGGAAGAAGGTACTCTGGTCAGATGAGACTAAAATGTAGCTTTTGGCCATCAAAGAAAACTCTATGACTGGCGCAAACCCAACACCTCTCATCACCCCGAGAACACCGTCACCACAGTGAAGCATGGTGGTGGCAGCATCCTGCTGTGGGGATGTTTTTCATGGGCAGGGACTGGGAAACTGGTTAGAATTGAAGAAATGATGGATGGCGCTAAATACAGGGAAATTCTTGAGGGAAACCTGTTTCAGTCTTCCAGAGATTTGAGACTGGGACGGAGGTTCATCTTCCAGCGGGACAATGACCCTAAGCATACTGCTAAAGCAACACTCGGGTGGTTTAAGGGGAAAAATTGAAATGTCTTGTAATGGCCTAGTCAAAGCCCAGACCTCAATCCAATTGAGAATCTGTGGTATGACTTAAAGATTTCTGTACACCAGCGGAACCCATCCAACTTGAAGGAGCTGGAGCAGTTTTGCCTTGAAGAATGGGCAAAAATCCCAGTGGCTAGATGTGCCAAGCTTATAGAGACATATCCCAAGAAACAGCTGTAATTTCTGCAAAAGGTGGCTCCACAAAGTATTGACTTTGGGGGGTGAATAGTTATGCATGCTCAAGTTTTCAGTTTTTTTGTCTTATTTCTTGTCTGTTTCACAATAAAAAATATTTTGCATCTTCAAAGTGGAAGTCATGAAGTCATAGGGTGGTTGGGTAGGCGTACAACCCTAACCTCTAGCAACCCAAATGTTGTGTGTTCAAATCTCATAATGGACCACATTAGTTGATTAGCAACTTTGTAACTACAAACTACTTTTTAGCTACTTTGCAACTACTTAGCATGTTAGCTAACCCTAACCTTAACCCCTAACCTTAACCCCTAACCCCTAACCTAGCTGACATTAGCGTTAGCCATCTAGCCATCTAGCAAACGTTAGCCACAACAAATTGGAATTCATAACATATCATACGTTTTGCAAATTCGTAACATATTGTGTGAATTGTAATTCATAACATATCATATGAAAAGGGATGATGGACATCCAGAAATTAATACATACCATACAAAACGTATTATATCATACTAATCCCAGATTTACATGTACTATAGTATGTCTAACCCTAAGTCCAGGTTGTGTACAGATAGATAACACTTACCATAGAGCTCATAAATCCATATAGATAGCATCAAAGTGGCATCACAGAGAGAGAGAGAGACATTTTTTTTCTCTCTCAATAAGGGGAAAGGCTGACTGCCCCCTGGGCATTGTCTTGGGCCATTTGCCATGCGTACCCAGAGGTGACATAGTCAATCAAATTTCAATCAAATGCATTTATAAAGCCCTTCTTATATCAGCTGATGTCACAAAGTGCTGTACAGAAACCCAGCCTAAAACCCCAAACAGCAAGCAATGCAGGTGTAGAAGCACGGTGGCTAGGAAAAACTCCCTAGAAAGGCCAGAACCTAGAAAGAAACCTAGAGAAGAGCCAGGCTATGAGGGGTGGCCAGTCCCTTTCTGGCTGTGCCGGGTGGAGATTATAACAGAACATGGCCAAGATGTTCAAATGTTCATAGATGACCAGCAAGGTCAAATAATAATAATCACAGTGGTTGTCAAGGGTGCAACAGGTCAGCACCTCAGGAGTAAATGTCAGTTGGCTTTTCATAGCCGATCATTCAGAGTATCTCTACTGCTCCTGCTGTCTCTAGAGAGTTGAAAACAGCAGGTCTGGGACAGGTCAAATCGTCCGGTAACCAGGTCAGGGTTCCATAGCCGCAGGCAGAACAGTTGAAAACTGGAGCAGCAGCACAGCCAGGTGGACTGGTGACAGCAAGGTGTCATCAGGCCAGGTAGTCCTAAGGCATGATCCTAGGGCTCAGGTCCTCAGAGAGAGAGAAAGAAAGAAAGAAAAAGAGAGAATTAGAGAGAGCATACATAATTCACACAGGACACCGGATAAGATAGGAGAAATACTCCAGATATAACAGACTGACCCTATCCCACCCGACACATAAACTACTGCAGCATAAATACCTGAGGCTGAGACAGGAGGGGTCGGGAGACACTGTGGCGCTGTCCGACGATACCCCCGGACAGGGCCAAACAGACAGGATATAACCCCACCCACTTTGCCAAAGCACAGCCCCCACACCCCTAGAGGGATTCCTTCAACCACCAACTTACCATCCTGAGACAAGGCCGATTATAGATTACATTTTACATTTACATTTAAGTCATTTAGCAGACGCTCTTATCCAGAGCGACTTACAAATTGGTGCATTCACCTTATGACATCCAGTGGAACAGCCACTTTACAATAGTGCATCTAAATCTTTTAAGGGGGGGGGGGGGGGGGGGGGGGGCAGAAGGATAGCCCACAAAGGGCCGAGTTAGGGCCAAGTCTGCAACTCTTTGTCACTGAAACCAAAGTCAGTACACAAGGGGAGATAAAATACCAAGAATTCCAGCAAATAGTAATATAAACGTATCTTTTATGTCAGATTCACCTAATTCCTCATTAATTTTCTCTTTGTCTTTTCTTCATGGACTTGAGCTAAATGTTGGTTTGCACAAGAGCAGAGACCTATGTTGGCGAATTCATGTTGAGAATGAATATGTTGGCTATGATTCTTTCTCCCACTGTGCACAATAATAAGAGAGGTCTATACAAAGACCTATAGGAGTGGCCTTATCGGTCTCCTCAGCTCATCTCATTCTGAGACTAGCTGGCCTTGTTTGGAAGCCACAGAAAGTTGGGCTTGACAGTGGGCATGCAGGCCGGCATCTCCTCTGTCTGCAGATAACACAGAGAGGGAGAGAGAGAGAGGTGTGACCCGGCACAGCATCTTAGTGTGTCAGTCCTTCTGCTTGGATCTCATGTGGGATGTAATATCCTCTCCAATCTTTTTTTAGCCCTGGGAAGCGTTTTCGCCACATTATTGCCATCAAAAAAGCTACAGCTTCTCCCTTTGTCTGAGCCTTTATTTATGAAGGTAAGAAAAAATCAATAGTGTTCCGTTGCTCAATTCACCTGGTCTAGAAAAAGGCTGTATTGTGAAAGACGTGCGTGTGGGTGCGTGCACGCGCCTGCGCTTGTGTGTGGTTTTGTTTGTGTTTGTCATTCTAAAGCTTCCCTGAGCAATCCCTGACATCATTTGGAGATTGTATTGATGCCATCCTTCCTTCCCTGTGTAGGTTCAATAGAGATAATCTTGGTTATACAATGTGTGTGTTTGAATTCAAAGGCAAGGTCTTTTGGGGAAAGCTCATGACACAAACTGAACATGTTATCGCAGGTCAAAGAAAGACAAAAGTAAAATATCAAATCTGACATCACATCTAATCTCACGATTAACAACTATTTCATGAACGTGAGCACAGTAAAAAATGTAACAAAATTCTAGACAGTCAAGATAATAATTATTAACTTCTTTAAAAAATATATATATTTTGATCTGTATGGTTCCTATCTCAAAGGGCAACACTCCCTACTTCTCCCCTGTGTAAGCATTCCACTGCATTCCACTGCCTCTCACTGGTCTCCACCTAAAACCATGCACATTTTATTACTTGTTTTTCAAGAAAAAATAATATTGCCAGGTTCCCTCTAGCTAGTCAGGTAATTGAATTGTGTCAGGGAAATCTGAAGCTGACTTGTTCTAATAACCTTTCTATATTCAGTTTCATAAGCTCGCTATAAATTGCCATTTGTCTCGCTGGGTAGGCAATAGGTTGAAAGGGGAAATACAATATTGTAAATGTAAGAGTTTCAGCAGGTTTAATCATCAATATCTTTCCCCTCTAGCCCATCAACTAGCAGTGCTGATACTCACTGGATAGTTCATTTCTACATGAAGACGTAACACAGCTCTGGCAGACAGAGGGAAACCCTTAAAGTGGGGTACATTATCCATTGTCCTGCTAGGTGATCCCATTCCCTAACAGGCTGGATAAACATGCTAAGATCATTACAGTGCTGTGAGGGGTCATTATGGTCACTCGCTATGCCTTTGGAGGGCACAGCATTTTATAAACACAATCCAGAAAGACTTAAGGTATATAAGCTGACAAATCGGTTACAATTCTGTCACAAAAAAGCTAATTAACTGAAAATAGAAGAGTAAATGTGAGATGTGAGGGGAGGAAAGATGAGAGGAAGGTAATATGGGTAGATGATATCTGATGAAAACAGTATCCCTAGTCTTGCACACACCAACATCCAAAGAGTGTGCTTGGATCTTTAGAAGAGACAGATACTGAGTTGCACTACAAGCGTCATAATCACTGTCTGTTGCATGAGTTCAGAAGTTCAGCTACCTGTGAATAGCGAGGGAGAATGGGCGAGATGGAAATAATGACATAGCAGAGACATGCAGTGACAGATAGATGGACCATTAGCTTTCCATAAAAAACTAACATCACGAGTAGATTATCTAGTATTACTTGTTTGGCATTTGAGTAGGAGGCATACTCTTTAGTTATCGATCGCTATATCACAGTTAAGTAAATCCCTGTAAAGTAAAGTACTTTTGTTGGTACTGTGGCTAGTGCACGTGTAACGCAACACATTATCATCAGAAAAAGCTTTATGTCATTTTAACTCTAGGATACATAGAGGTACTCAGAATCTCATTGATTGAAATGTTCTCTCCCATATTTTCGGGTTTATAGATTCAAACAGTAATCAAGGGACATTATGAAAAGGAGAAAGGGGATTAAATAGAGGAGAGTGTGTGAGAAAGTGAAAGATGGAGAAATAGAGAGAATGAGTAGAGGTGAAGAGGAGGGTTTGTCAGCGGCAGGTGAAGAGAGGGGGAACAGATGGTGAGGTTGGGGTCCCCAGACCAAGAGAGGTGATGTCTAAATTAATATGATCTGCTCACCGTTGATATTCAAGAGGATTACACCTTGTGTTCAAACACGGTGGGCTGAATGGACGGGGATGAAAAGTGACACAGAGCAGAATAGAATTAGCGGCTGCTTAAGGACTTCTTCATTCATTGTTAACTCCTTGAAGCTCATTAAGCCTAATCCTTATTAGAGTGTAAGTAACGCAGGTCTGAATGGGTTGGTAACTAGGGGGACATGTGTCCCCATTGTGGGGCTAGGGGGTTAATCCTGCTCCTGTGGTGGTGATGAGGGAGGAGGAGGGAGGGGGAGGGGGTCGAGGGAGTCCATCCGTCACTCCCCTCCTCTCCATGAAAGAGCGAGGGGCTCTGAAGCCTCCCAGGCTCTGAGCTGGCTGCCTGGCGAAAGGCCTGAAGTACAGACCCTTTTGTTTCTCAGGCTGGCAGCACCCTCTCTTCTCCTCTCCAGACTACACACATAGCCTGCCTCATGGGGCAAAGCCAGGGTGAGAATCATGTTCATGCTTATAGGCTAATCAATATTTAGATACAAAGGACTAATCGGAAACTACAGTGCTCCTCTCTCTGAACTGGTGGTCTGACAGACTGACCGGGTGACTTTGGGACATACTCTACCCAAAGGGTTTGGTCTGAAACTTTACTACTCTAGCAAAGGGAGCAAGGCACCAAACAATATCTATTCACATCTGTCATGTCCTGGCCTTAGTTATCTTTGTTTTCTTTATTATTTTAGTCAGGTCAGGGTGTGACATGGGGGATGTTTGTGTGTTTTTGTCTCGTTTAGGGTGTTTGTATTGTCTAGGGGGTGTTTGTAGAGTTCATGGGGTTGTGTTCAGTGTAGGTGTTTATGTAAGTCTATGTTTGCCTAGATTGGTTCTTAATTAGAGACAGCTGTCTATCGTTGTCTCTGATTGGGAGCCATATTTAGGCAGCCATAGTCATTAGGTAGGTTGTGGGTGATTGTCTATGTGTAAGTTGCCAGTGTCTGCACTTATTGTTTGTATAGCTTCACGTTTGTTGTTTTGTTTAGTTTGTTTTAGTGTTCTTCGTCTTTCTTAAATAAATACATAATGTATTTATATCCCGCTGCGCCTTGGTCCTCTCTTTCACCCGAAGACGATCGTGACAACATCTATACACAGGGATGTTTAAATCATCACAATTCACTCAAGAGTAAAAGTATTTGTTACAGAGAAACCCAATGTACACCTGACTGAGGCTGTCCATAAAATAAACTCTGGTAATGCTTTAAATACTACCGTTTACAAACAACCAGAGCCCTGACAAACTTTTGCTCCAAGACAGACACCTCAAGGCTTTCAGTGCACTGTGCTGCTCCCTGTGGTTCAAGTAATAAAGTGGAAATCATCCCATTTCCATTTAGATGAAGCTGGGGGATTGGACATTTTTCTCTCTCCAATCATTAAGTTAAGAACGACACTCATTATACAGTATATGTGATAATTACCTTAATTTACAGAGCTGCCAGACAATAGTATTAAAGGTCATTTGTGTTACTTTTCCCTTTTGTTCCCTAGGGGGAGTAAAAATGAAGAGCAGCCCTGGCCATGCCCAGGTGCTACCGTGTTAGGATGGGACGGGGAAGAGCTGCCCTGGCCATGCCCAGGTGCTACCGTGTTAGGATGGGACGGGAAGAGCTGCCCTGGCCATGCCCAGGTGCTACCGTGTTAGGATGGGACGGGGAAGAGCTGCCCTGGCCATGCCCAGGTGCTACCGTGTTAGGATGGGACGGGAAGAGCTGCCCTGGCCATGCCCAGGTGCTACCGAGTTAGGATGGGACGGGGAAGAGCTGCCCTGGCCATGCCCAGGTGCTACCGAGTTAGGATGGGATGGGGAAGAGCTGCCCTGGCCATGCCCAGGTGCTACCGTGTTAGGATGGGACGGGAAGAGCTGCCCTGGCCATGCCCAGGTGCTACCGTGTTAGGATGGGACGGGGAAGAGCTGCCCTGGCCATGCCCAGGTGCTACCGTGTTAGGATGGGACGGGAAGAGCTGCCCTGGCCATGCCCAGGTGCTACCGAGTTAGGATGGGACGGGGAAGAGCTGCCCTGGCCATGCCCAGGTGCTACCGAGTTAGGATGGGACGGGGAAGAGCTGCCCTGGCCATGCCCAGGTGCTACCGTGTGAGGATGGGACGGGAAGAGCTGCCCTGGCCATGCCCAGGTGCTACCGAGTTAGGATGGGACGGGGAAGAGCTGCCCTGGCCATGCCCAGGTGCTACCGTGTTAGGATGGGACGGGGAAGAGCTGCCCTGGCCATGCCCAGGTGCTACCGAGTTAGGATGGGACGGGGAAGAGCTGCCCTGGCCATGCCCAGGTGCTACCGTGTTAGGATGGGACGGGAAGAGCTGCCCTGGCCATGCCCAGGTGCTACCGTGTTAGGATGGGACGGGGAAGAGCTGCCCTGGCCATGCCCAGGTGCTACCGAGTTAGGATGGGACGGGGAAGAGCTGCCCTGGCCATGCCCAGGTGCTACCGTGTTAGGATGGGACGGGGAAGAGCTGCCCTGGCCATGCCCAGGTGCTACCGTGTTAGGATGGGACGGGGAAGAGCTGCCAGGTACAGTGGAGAGAGGAGATGATTTGACAGCTGATGTCTCTCTCCCTCCAACACCACACAGAGAGGGTGGGGGGGGTTTATGTGTCACTGAAATGTGACATCTGCCTGAGAGACAGAGACAGGGAGTGAAGAAGGAGAGAGAGGTAGGTATGGGAATGGATGAATCGACAAGCCTACTGCAGTGGTTCACAAACTTATTAGCATTGTGACCCACATACAGCTTTTGAAGTTTGGTTTGACCCATCAGGATCGGAGCGAAAATAAATTACAGTAATGACAGTCAGTAATGACAGTTAACTAAATGGTAACACTGGCCTAATGTACTGTATTATTCAAGACTAATCAATTTGATGTGAAACAGCGTAAGCAATCAGCCTTTGTATTATCACGGCAATGAATGTACCATATGGTGCAACAGTCAGTGAGTGCATAAGATTGGGATTCATTGTGGGAGGCCCAATTTGCCTCTGGCAATGCACACCTGCAGTACAGCTTGGAGACAACAGATGCATGTACTGAACCTTCAAATGATTGAAAGCAGCATCCACATATGCTCCATGTGAATCTAAGGAAGTCATTTAAAAAAAATCAACACTTCGATTCCTTTTCTTGCGGTTTTGACAGAGCCACCACAACGATTAATCCTCTACTGTTAGTAGTAGAACCCATTTCACCACAGAGGAGAAGAGATGGTTTATTAGAATGCTGCAGACCCAGCCAAATACTGTTGTCATCGCACAGTGTCGCTGTGCTGGCTGGATGTTAATGATGGTTTACACATTTACAGGAAGTGCATCCCTTCTGTTGGTCCTCTGTGATGATAACCAACTGGCCCTGAGTTCAAACCTCAGACTGTGTGTCTCTCTCTCTCTCTCTCTCTCTCTTTCTTTGTGTCTCTCTCTCTCTCTCTCTCTCTCCCTCTCTCTCTCTCTCTCTCTCTCTCTCTCTCAGTGTCTCTCTCTCTCTCTGTGTGTGTGTGTCTCTGTCTGTGTGTGTGTGCGTGTTACCTTGCCTTGGCTGCCCTTGTAACGCTCCTCTCCCCGGCAGCCAGTTATTCCCATATGGATCACTGTGGGCTGGCTCCTCGAATGTCCGCCTCTCCAAGCCTAATCAGCAGCCCCAGCAGTAAACTAGAAATTAGCACCTCTTTTCCCCTTGTAAATTACATGGGCCTTGCCTGCTGGGAGCTCTGACAGAGATCTGAGGTAAAGGGCTAGTCAAAAGTATGGCACCTGCTTTCCACAGAGTAAGCTACACTCTCATCATGAACGTAACCAGTCACAAAGGCTATACACTATACCTATCGGTAGTAGGTCAATCAATTCTACATAGTCCATAAATGTGTACATTGAGTCTTATATCTGCCATGTAGGTTTATGCATAACGCACACTTTACCTACAAATGTTCACCATAGATATTGCTTTTGAATCTAGTTTCATTCATAGTCTAGTTTCCTGTTAATCTCTGTTAACCCAGAACTACAATCTCACCTAATTGGTCAGCTGCTCCACTAGGTTCTGGGTCCATACATGTTAAGAGAAATTATTTTTTTAAATGCTAGAACGAGGAGCGGAACCATAACGTGAAGCTCCATGCTCACAGGCCGAATGTCCCCTCCCCTTACAGAATTTGAAAGATGCTAACACCCGCAAAATCGTATCCAAATAACCAGTGACTAAAGAAAAAAAACACCAGAACTACTGCTGTTCGTTATCCAACGCCTGACGGATTCTCTCAGTTTACACACAGAATCTTTCCACAAGAGATTAGTTTCATGTTAATACCATGCATTCACTCATATCTACTGTTCATCTCTCAGCATTGTATCTCTGTCAGAGCTCTGTCTCTTGAAGACACCCTGGTTGAGCCCTCAGTATGGGGATCTTCTCCTCTCAGATAACATGACTGAGAAACATGAATGCCATCCACACTATCTGCATCCCTCGGTGTCTACACTCGCCCTCCCCAGGGTAACTGGCTTCCATCTAATGCCACGGTTTTCTAGCTAGCCCCATCACGCTCACACACACATTATGCCAAATCATATCATGCAAATGAATCCAGGCTCATTTGAAGTGCCGTGGGAGATCAGTGGTTTATCAGGAACATGTCTGCCAGAGCGCGCAACCATTGTCCATTCACACCGAGGAACGCACAGGGAGTACGCAGCAGTCCTATTCACAGATCCAAGGTCACCCAACACATGACACAGACAGATGAACACAAAAAAGCGGCTGCTGCTGTTGTCCTACGCAGTTTTTCTGTTTCCTAATTGTCAATTAGTCAAATCAAATGTTATTTGTCACATGCTTCGTAAACAACAGTGAAATGCTTACTTACGGGCCCTTCCCAACAATACAGAGAGAGAAAAAATAGAGAAATTATAGAAAAGTAAAACACGTAACAATGATAATAATAATAATCTTAGATACACATATTACACTTGACAAATTTATCCTTTTGTGGTGGGATGTTTGCTTTGTATATAACAAACTGCTGCTGGCCAACTGAAGAATCCTGACACAAAAGTAATGCGGAACTGTTAGACAATAACCTCAAATATAATGTTTTTGTACATTATTTCAGTGAAAAATTATGTACAGGAGCTTGAGACAGCCATGGTGACGATTATTAAATATGACCAAGAAATAAAAAGTGATTTATTTAATGGAAAGCCATTTCGATTTGTGCAGTATGCTAAAGATTGTATCCAGCAGAGTGCCTGCTCTACAGAGACCTACCCCCCTTGGTTATTCAAACGCCCACAGTGCTCACTATCAAAATGTAATTAAATTATGTACTGATACACATCAGAGTCGTCACGCTTGTTTGTTTATCCATTATTAGAGAGCGAGTGGTTTCATGCTGTGAATGAGAAACAGGTCTACCTCCAGTGACTCCACCACGCTACTGTACTGGAGCAGACTGCTGTTCCTCTGTGACCAACTCCTGCTGAGAGGGACCATGTTAAGGCAGTTTTAACCCCTTGTCTACGACAGGTCTTATTTTATTGACGGAGGCAACTGTAGTTTGAGGTGTGAAAAGTAACAGTACAGACATTATTCCTCATCCTCTCGTGTACAGATCAGTTATTCAAAAAGTCCATTAATCAATCAACCAATTTTAATACCTGTGACGGGAGCACACCTGGAAGCGTACACGATAATTCAATGAACAGAATACTCAACGATCCACGCAGACTTTTCCACAAATGTAAGCGCATATAATAATTCCATCAACATCAGAATGAAACCATGAACAGAATATACATTTATAATATTGATTTATAGACCATTCTCAGAGTGTTTGCAATGATTCATAAAGCATTCATCATGATTCAGGACAGCTGATAAAATGATGGCAACAAATGTGCGGATAATAGTTTAGAGAAACATGGTACTCTCAGGATTTGTGTCTACTACATATATCTATATATAGTCACTTTACCCCTACCTCTACTGTACATGTACAAATTACCTCGACTAACCTGTACCCCTGCATATTAACTCGGTACCGGTACCCCCTGTATATAGCCTCGTCATTGTTATTTTATTGTGTTACTTTTTATTTGATATATTATTATTTTCTTAACTCTTTTTCTTGAACTGCATTGTTGGTTAGGTGCTTGTAAGTAAGCTTTTCACGATAAGGTTCTATTCGGCGCATGTGACAAATACAATTCAATTTGATGTTCGCCTTAGCATTGTAACTCTTAATGTTCAGTGAAACGTGGTGCTGATTCTAAACTACAAATGTGCTCGAGGAAAGAGGAGGAGAGGACAGCAAGGTCTGACTGTTTCTCAGAAACAACAAAAACTGACCCACTTTGGATTTGTTGACAACTCACTTTTTACCATCTATGTTGGTTGCCTTTGTCCATCTGTCTGTGTTGCTTTTGTTGTGGCACGCTTCACCACTCTGTTAACCCTGCCCAAATTCAGAACACATTATGGTATAAGGGACACGTCCAGTGCCAATGAAGAGGGGACAATTCAACGATTTCCGTCGTTCAACAACTTTAACCACTCACAGTACAAGAGGTGTTGTTGCTCCCATTTAATACGTGGCTGAATCAGTAAGAGGCATAATTGTGGTTGTTAGAGCACATTATGACATGTTTGTGGTGCGACATTGCTCTGTAAACTGTCATTAGAGCAGAGGAGGCTTTCTGTGCTCTGCGACCTAGCATGGAGAGACAGAGCAGGTGGAGAAACGCTGCACTAAGCTGTGCTTTAGCCACCGCAATCTCCCATAATTACCTCTCCATTTAGCAACACCTAACTGCTCCCATCCTATTCTTCTCCTTGTTTGGAGCACAGGGCAATTTTCTGCAGTTTGCTGGCCTACTTGTTTTGTTGTATTGTTAAAAGCTGATTTGATGACTAGGAGTTGTGGCTGTAGTGGGCTTGAGACCTACTTACCCGTTGGTCTACATTGTAAAACACCATTTTATATGGTCGTTCAATACATTTTGTAGTAAAGTAGGGCCTGCACTCAAGCTACAACACATACATTTATGTAGCATGAAGGCAGGTCCTATTTTACTACTCAAGGTAAATGTTGTTTTCGTCCCAGCACCACACGAAAGTGATGCACTCCACATTAAGGGCCCTTCTTTACAGAGCGTCTCATTGACACAGTGATGTGAGGCCCCTCTAACTTACTACAATGTGATCAATTACACATAGGGGCCTAGGCAGTGGCACTCAGCACTGAGTAGCTGTAATATTGACTCTCCAGCTGATGACTGGCCCCACTGCACATCACGACCATCATGATGAGACTGTAGTGGAATGGCTTATTATGCGGGTCAGGAGCGGCAGAAGGATAACTGTCAATCTATACATTACTAAATTGATGTAAATAGCCATGATCTACTCCGCCTTGACATCTCATACTGAGGAAGAAGACACGGTGGAGGACGCGGTAGAGATGAAAAACGTTGTTGGTAAAATACATAAATACAAGTAATTGACAGTGGAGCTCAAAGACAACAGGGCCACCATCAAAAATCACTAACATACTGTAGCTATAGGTCACCACCTTCACAGGACCATGCTGCAGGACCACGCTGCAGGACCAGCTGCACTAAACCACATATGGATGAAGGTGCCACTGTATTGGTGTGGACCTACAGAACGCAATTACTGTGTAACGCTCATTCCAAACTTAAGCAGCTTTATGACATTGCCCGTAATTGACCAAGGAGAGGCTGTGTTAGGCTAGTGGTGCTTACACACACAGACATAGGATGAGGGTGTGACCAGTTGGGCCGGCCGGGGAGTAGGGTTCATGGGTAGCGGTGCAGAGCAGGCCACGAAGGCGCCCCCACCCCTTAAATCATTGGGCGGGGTTCCCCACAAAGGCTGTTCATGTGAATCTGAGACATAAAGACAATATTTCATGATGGAAAGTGAAAATGTTAGACTTTGGTTTAGCTAGAGTAAATTATTAGAATCAAATTCAACAGTACACTCTCCAAGTATGGATTACTTGTGCCTGCCTGGCCTTATGGACACAGCTATCAACAGTAATTGTCCGGTGTATCAACGTTTACAGTTAGTCCAGCAGATTGTAGGACACAGTGATAAAATGAAAACTAAAATACTAGAAACCAATGCAACTACTCTCAGAGACAAAGACATTGATCTAAACAAAAAGCAAAAAAAATACAGAAAGTTGGGTACATAAAACATTTCCTTTGTCCTCCCTTGGCAATCCATATTCAATCGCAATACTAGACTAGTAATACTGTATGACCAAACTCATTGTCAAGTCTAAAATTAAAATCTGATGAATATCTGATGAAGAGATGGAACAAAGAAAAGCTCCCCTCGGTTACCTTTGTTCCATTCAACTCATTATTCAGCTGCGCTGCATCTGATGAGAAATCAGTGTATAAAGAGTTAAATTAACCCCGGGCCGACTTTACCAACAGAATACATTGCTGTTTGATGGGGCCAGCAGAGGAGTTTCATTCAGGAGCTGTCAGTCCGTTGCATTCCCTAGGGTGTGTTTACTGCCTAATTAATATATTAGACACATGACAAATAGTTAGACAGACACCCCTTGTCATCCTCACTCCCCAGTGCAGAGGTAAGGGGGACACGGCCTGCCTTCCTTCCTGCCAAGCATCAATAATCCTGCATCCCCGTTCTCTGGACTATCATATAAAAGCGCTCATAATTCTGCTGCTTCCTCTGTGGCCTTTGCCGTAGACGGCGGCCATATTTCCTTGTGAATTCAGGGGATATAAAAGCACCACCTGCCAGGCTGATGACGACAGCCCTCCTCTTGGCTTTGTGTGAAGGACAGGCAGGGCTCAGGAACAGGAGGCTTCTAAGCTCCACTGCACACAATATATATGCACACTATATACAGTTGAAGTCGGAGGTTTACATACACTTAGGTTGGAGTCATTAAAACTCATTTTTCAACCACTCCACAAATTTCTTGTTATCAAACTATAGTTTTGGCAAGTCGGTTAGGACATCTACTTTGTGCATGACACAAGTAATTTTTCCAACAATTGTTTACAGAGATTATTTCATTTATAACTCACTGTATCACAATTCCAGTGGGTCAGAAGTTTACATACACTAAGTTGACTGTGGCTTTAAACAGCTTGGAAAATTCCAGAAAAATTATGTCATGGCTTTAGAAGCTTCTGATAGGCTAATTGACATAATTTGAGTTAATTGGAGGTGTACCTGTGGATGTATTTCAAGGCCTACCTTCAAACTCTTTGCTTGACATCATGGGAACATCAAAAGATATCAGCTAAGACCTCAGAAAATAAATTGTAGACCTCCACAAGTCTGGTTCATCCTTGGGAGCCATTTCCAAATGCCTGAAGGTAGCACGTTCATCTGTACAAACAATAGTACGCAAGTATAAATGCCATGGGACCATGCAGCCGTCATACCGCTCAGGAAGGAGACACATTCTGTCTCCTAGAAATGAACGTACTTTGGTGTGAAAAGTGCAAATCAATCCCAGAACAACAGCAAAGGGCCTTGTGAAGATGCTGGCGGAAACAGGTACAAAAGTATCTATATCCACAGTAAAACGAGTCCTATATCAACATAACCTGAAAGGCCGCTCAGCAAGGAAGAAGCCACTGCTCCAAAACCGCCATAAAAAAAGCCAGACTACGGTTTGCAACTGCACATGGGAACAAAGATCGTAATTTTTGGAGAAATGTCCTCTGGTCTGATGAAACAAAAATAGAACTGTTTGGCCATAATGACCATCGTTATGTTTGGAGGAAAAAGGGGGGGGGGCTTGCAAGCCAAAGAACACCATCCCAACCGTGAAGCACGTGGTTGGCAGCATTATGCTGGGGTGCTTTGCTGCAGGAGGGACTGGTACACTTCACAAAATAGATGGCATCATGACAACATCACAAGACATCAGTCAGGAAGTTAAAGCTTGGTCACAAATGTGTCTTCCAAATGGACAATGACCCCAAGCATACTTCCAAAGTTGTGGCAAAATGGCTTAAGGACAACAAAGTCAAGGTATTGGAGTGGCCATCACAAAGTCCTGACCTCAAAAAACTTGTGGGCAGAACTGAAAAAGCATGTGCGAGTAAGGAGGCCTACAAACCTGACTCAGTTACACCAGCTCTGTCAGGAGGAATGGGACAAAATTCACCCAACTTATTCAGCTTGTGGAAGACTACCCAAAATGTTTGACCCAAGTTTAACAATTTAAAGGCAATGCTACCAAATACTAATTGAGTGTATGTAAACTTCTGACCCACTGGGAATGTGATGAAATAAATTAAAGCTGAAATAAATCATTCTCTTTACTATTATTCTGACATTTCACATTCTTAAAATAAAGTGGTGATCCTAACTGAACTAAAACAGGGAATTTTTACTGGATTAAATGTCAGGAATTATGAAAAACTGAGTTTAAATGTATTTGGCTAAGGTGTATGTAAACTTCTGACTTCAGACTTCCACTGTATATATCATTATTACATACTAGCTAACAACATTTAGGAAGTATATACTACATTCTAATTCTATTAATGTTCTGGATTAAAGTTGTAGACAGTATTAGAAAAGACATTCTGTATTGTACGCTCAGTCCATTGATAATTGGGGAATTACATTATAATCTTTTGGACAGTACTAATCACACAAAAAGACACTGATTCTGATGTCTATACAGTCACCTTCATAATTATTGGCACCCTTGATAAAGATGAGTAAAAAAAACGATATAAAATATACAGTGCATTCGGAAAGTATTCAGACCCCTTGACTTTTTCCACATATTGTTACGTTAGAGCCTTATTTTAAGATGAAATATTAAATAGTTGTGTTCCCTCATCAATCTACACACAGTACCCCATAATGAAAAGGGCAAAAACAGCTTTTTATACATTTTTGCAAATTTATAAAAATAAATTAAACTGAAACATCACATTTACATAAGTATTCAGACCCTTTACTCAGTATTTTGTTGAAGCACCTTTGGCAGTGATTACAGCCTCAAGTCATCTTGGGTATGACGCAACAAGCTTGGCACAGCTGTATTTGGGGAGTTTCTCCCATTCTTCTCTGCAAATACTCTCAAGCTCTGTCAGGTTGGATTGGGGGCATCGCTGCACAGCTATTATCAGGTCTCTCCAGAGATGTTCAATCGGGTTCAAGTCCGGGCTCTGGCTGGGCCATTCAAGCACATTCGGAGACTTGTCCCGAAGCCACTCCTGCATTGTCTTGGCTGTGTACTTAGGGTCATTGTCCTGTTGGAAGGGGAACCTTCTCCCCAGTCTGAGGTCCTGAGCAGGTTTTCATCAAGGATCTCTCTGTACTTTGCGCCGTTCATCTTTCCCCCGATCCTGACTAGTCTCCCAGTCCCTGCCACTGAAAAACATCACCACAGCATGATGTTGCCATCACCATGGAACACCGTAGGGATGGTGGCAGGTTTCATCCAGACGTGACGCTTGGCATTCAGGCCAAAGAGTTCAATCTTGGTTTCATCAGACCAGTGAATCATGTTTCTCGTGGTATGAGAGTCCTTTAGGTGCCTTTTGGCAAACTCCAAGCGGGCTGTCATGTGCCTTTTACTGAGGAATGGCTTCCGTCTGGCCACTCTACCATAAAGGCCTGATTGGTGGAGTGCTGCAGATGGTTGTCCTTCTGGAAGGTTCTCCCATCTCCAGAGGAACTCTGGAGCTCTTTCAGAGTGACCATCGGGTTCTTGGTCACTTCCCTGACCAAGGACCTTCTCCCCTGATTGCTCAGGTTGGCCGGGCGGCCAGCTCTATGAAGAGTCTTGGTGGTTCCAGACTTCTTCCTTTTAAGAATGATGGAGGCCACTGTGTTCTTGGGGACCTTCAATGCTGCAGCAATTTTTTGGTACCCTTCCCCAGATCTATGCCTCGACACAATCCTGTCTCGGACCTCTACGGACAAGTCCTTATATAGACAGACCTTACGGACCTTATATAGACAGGTGTGTACATTTCCAAATCATGTCCAATCAATTGATTTTACCACAGGTGGACTCCAATCAAGATGTAGAAACAGCTCAAAGATGATCAATAGAAATGGGATGCAATTGAGCTCAATTTCGAGTCTCATAGTAAAGGGTCTGAATACTTATGTAAATAAGGTATTTCTGTTTTTTATTATTAATACATTTGCAAAAATGTCTAAACCTGTTTTCGCTTTGTCATTAATCAATTTTAGAATAAGGCTGTAACTTAACAAAATGTGGAAAAGGGGAAGGGTTCTGAAAACTTTTCAGAATACACTGTCTATACTGAGCTATATTGTATGCACAAAAATAAGGACAATTATATTATTTTATACTAAGACAATTGCTAAGAGAAAGAGATTTTGTTTAAAAAGTAATTTTAATTCTCCAAAAGATTTTGGCACCCCTGTTTTCAATACTCTGGCACCCACCCCTTGTGAGGATATAGGCACTGAACCTCTTTCTAAAATGTTTTATGAGATTGGATTTATGAACATTCCTCCATACAAAATATTTTCAAATCCTTGATATCCTTCAGTCTGCGTTTGGACTGCCCTTTTCAATTCAACCCACAGGTTTTCAATGGGGTTCAAGTCCGGAGACTGAGATAGCCATTGCAAAATATTGATTTTGTGGTCAATGAACTATTTCTTTGTGGATTTTAATGTGTGCTTGGGGTTTTTGTCTTGCTAGAAGATCTAATTGCGGCCATGCCGTTGACCTCAACAAACGCCCCAGGACCAGTGGGAGCAAAACAGCCCCATAACATCAAAGATCCACCACCATGTTTTACAGTAGGTATGAGGTTATTCTCTGCATATCTATCCTTTCAACGCTAAACCCACCACATGTGTGCATGGCCAAAGAGCTCTATTTTTGTGTCATCTGACCATCACACAGGTTCCAATCCACGTGCCAATGTCTTTTAGCAAACTCCCGGCATTTACATTTCTTAGTCGCTCTCAATAAAGGCTTTTTTTCTGGCAATCCTTCCAACGAGACTGTTGGCATGGTGGTGGCGTTTAATTGTAGATTTGGAGACTTGATGACCCGTAGATACTACCAAGTTCTGTAATACTCCAACATTGGCCCTTGGATTTTTCTATGCCTCCCGAACCATCTTCCTCACTGTGCGTGGGAACAAGATACACTTGTGTCCAAAACCAGGCAAGTGTACCATTGTTACAGTTGTTTTAAAATGTTGCCCTAATAGGGGTAAGTGGTATATTTGTTTTGTACCCATTTCCTGGTTTATGAAGGTCAACAACCATTTGTCTCTTTTCTTAGATTTTTTCCATGGTGATGGATGACAAAGGGATTTTGGATGAGTGTTACCAAATGTTTATACCCCAGTGAAGCAGTAAGCCAGGGAAGGCCACAATGCAGTTCCTTAAACTGAGATTTACTTTAAAAAGTTGAATATTAATGCAGATACATTTTCTTTCTCTGAGCAATATCAAGTATAAAACAATATAAACATTTTTTTTGCATACAATATAGCTCAGTATTTCTATTCTTTATTTTATGAAGTATTTTTTGCTCATCTTTTTCAAGGGTGCCATGGTGACCATACATCCATTCACACAACACAATATTGACTTCCCCTATTGTTTACGCAGGAATAGTGACCTGGGGTAACCTGTTCAATAGACCTATTCAGTTGGCTACACATTACCCTTGTCAGAGAAATAACTAGCATTTTCTCCAGCAAGTGACTCTATATTCAGTAAATGATGTTCTGTTAGCATTTAAATGTGACACAAATGTCAGCAGACACGATTTACAACTCAAATACTGTAGGAAGTGCTACTGGGTAGTGACGTAAACGAACAGGAACAATCTATGATGTAGAAGACAAACAAGTACAAATAAAATACCAATATGAGGCAGTAGTAATTCAAACATAATACTCTCATCTAATTGTACTATAAATTAGACAAATAGTCTGATGAGGTAAAGAGTGTGATAGAGATAATAGATGAGTGAGAAAGACAGAAAGTAGGAAGTAGGGAGTGAGAACAGGTTTTCTAATGGATCAGAGCTCCACGACCACATTACATTGAAATTATTGACTAATAGCAGTTTAATAAGCTCTATTGCATTTCCAGGAGGCTAAGTAGTGAAACATCTCCCCATGTCCGCCTCAAAGACACTCATTGGCTATTAAAGGATGAACTGACATGGATGGAGGAACAGGTATCCTCCGGAGACCCATAACCAGGCTCTTCTCCCTCCGTTATCCTCTGTTAAATCATCACGCCATGCCAACCCTCCTCTGCAGACCGGTTGGTAACTCTGATCTGGTAAATGGCTACCATGTAAACGTCAGCCATTTAAACTCCAGGGAAGCAGCAATTAAAAGTGCCACTGTCAATCTGGGCTTCAATGTAAAAGGCTTTAGAGCACAATAATACTAGGTTGCCAGTATCGGTTTAAAGTCACAGAGTCGTTAGCTTTCCTTCTTCCTCTGTCTCTTCTGCACAAGCCAATACAATCAAGATACAGTATCATCCAAGACACAGATAAAGTACTAGGGTGAAGACCCTGCTACCCAAATGGACATCATCCTCTTTCACCTCTCCTCCCCCAAATGAAAATATTCCTTGTAAGAGAGTGTTATTAAAGTGATCTAATAATTCTACTGAAGAGCTCATTAGTGCCTCTTTGGTCTAATTAGGTTATCTTGGAGAGAGCAGAGATAACCAAGGGAGTGTGAAGAAGATCTCCACACAAAATGAGAGAAGACCAATGAGCCAGCAAGAGAGAGAGATTTGTGACCTGTTGCCACAAGAAAAGGTCAACCAGTGAAGAACAAACACCAATGTAAATACTCCCCCATAATTATGCTTATTTATTTTCCCTTTTGTACTTTAACCATTTGTACATTTTTACAACACTGTATATATACATAATATGACATTTATAATGTCTTTATTCTTTTGGAACTTCTGTGAGTGTAATGTTTACTGTTCATTTGTATTGTTTATTTAACTTTTGTATATTATCTACTTCACTTGCTTTGGCAATGTTAACATATGTTTCCCATGCCAATAAAGCCCCTTGAATTAAATTGAGAGAGAGAGAAAAACACAGACAAAGACAACAGACAGACAGGGAGGGAGAGGGGTCCTTCAGAGAAAGAGAGATTCTCCACTCACCCTCTCTCATTAGTACAGTTATCTCTATTAACAAAGCCTGCATGTCACTGTGCAATTACCCCTCCAATAATTTATTTAGGTTGTGCTTATCTGAGGTGGCCAACATCCTTTAGGTCTCACACAGCACAGCACAGCTCAACACAGGCATCATTAACTAGCCAGTCAGTGGGGAGGGAGGGAAGCGAGGGGAGTGGCACCTGGGTGCCTGATGCCTGATAAATGAACCTGATGTAGATCCTCTGGATCACTGATCCTCTACTACACCACAGAGCCTGCACTCCTTTGTTCCAGTCAGCCAGTGAACCACTTGTTTTCTCTCATCACTGTTTCCACTTAAACCAATCAAGTTTGCCTGCAGTTAGGTAAGCATTGGAAGACCAATACATCTTGACCTGTTCATCATGCCAGAGGACATAGAACAGAGATGGTAGATCTAATGTAACCACCATGATTCAATTCATGCAGGCAAGGCAAGAATATTTGTTTTTAACTGCTTACCAATGACCACTATACATACAGTACACTTCAGTTTACATAATATACAGTTAGTGCACAGCTGGAGTGTCCTGTACTATAACTGCAGTATTATATATAAGGTAACATCATAAAGTGCCTTCACATGGCCCAGACCAATAAACACCACATGCAAACAGAGAATGAGAGTCTGTCAGCAGCAGCCCATTCAAAGAGAATTAGCCTCATACGCTGCCCAGCCCCGACCAGCCCTAGCCAGGCCAGGAGATGAATTTGATGGCTAATGTAAAAATAACAGAGGATCATAAATCAGGGAAGTGGAAGAGAGTCGATGATGAGAGTTAATCAATACGGAGGCCTGGCTTTGCCACGGTGCAAAATGGCACTCCATTGATTACTTAGGACTTTGAGGGGAAACATCAGTCACATTAGAGTATGCAGCGTAGCACCAGACCAGGGGAGAAAACAGCCGAATCACACAAGGCAAGGTGCTCTGGGAGTCAGCTGGGCCCAACCTGCTCCGCAGCTCTTTGACGTGGACTAAAGCTTCCTCCGAAGAAATAAGGAACAACTGCTTCTCTAGAAAAGAATGAAAAAGCTCTCCTAATGTTTTCACTGCACTAGGAAGTTCCCTAACATCAACATACAGTATGTAAGCCTAGGTCCATTTCTAGAGGACGCTCCTGTCTGTGGTCAATTGATTTTACCCACAGCGCACTTTAGACACAACAGCTCTATTCAGCTAACCCCTGACATTGACTGAAATCAAAACAAACAACCGCACACCATGGGCGAAGGAAAATGAAGTTGCGATCCAAGAGCTACTTCCTCATCTGTTAGTCATTTATCTTTAGCCACAGTGGCAAGATGAGGAAATACATTACAATTGAAAATATATGCTTTTGCCAGTGTGTAATTAATCAAGACATTAGTAAAACAGCCTAGTTTTGACTTCTGGTTAACACATTACATTTTCAGATCTAAATATAGCAAGGCGTGATATTAAATATTTACAACTTTTAATCATTCAGCTACTAATTTGGAGACTCATTTGTAGTGCTAATATTGTTTCCATAGCTGACTTGGAAAAACAAAGGTCACAAAGTCAAATTGCACATTTCTGCTCCGCTAGAGCTACCCCAGTCAAGTGTTATGTGCTGTTAATGTGAAGTGGAAATGTCTAGGAGCAACAACGGCTCAGCTGTTAAGTGGTAGGCCACACAAGCTCACAGAACGGGACCACCAAGTGCTGAAGTGTGTAAAAATTGTCTGTCCTCGGTTGCAACACTCACTATGGAGTTACAAAATGCCTCTGGAAGCAACGTCAGCACAATAACTTTTTGTTGGGAGCTTCATGAAATGGGTTTCCATAGCAGCCACACACAAGCCTAAGTGCCAAGCGTCAGCTGGAGTGATGTAAAGCTCGCCGCCATTGGACTCTGGAGCAGTGGAAATGCGTTCTCTGAGTGGAGGAATCACGCTTCACTATCTCGCAGTCCGACGGACGAATCTGAAGAATACAACCTGCCCGAATGCATAGTGCCAACTCTACATTTTGGTGGAGGAGGAATACTGGTCTGGGGCTGTTTTTCATGGTTCGGGCTAGGCCCCTTAGTTCCAGTGAAGGGAAATCTTAATGTTACAGCATTAGACGATTCTGTGCTTCCAACTTTGTGGCAACAGTTTGGGGAAGGCCCTTTCCTGTTTCAGCATAACAATGCCCCCGTGCACAAAGTGAGGTCCGTACAGAAATGGTTTGTCGAGATTGGTGTGCAAGAACTTGACTGGCCTGAACAGAGCCCTGACCTCACCCCCTCGAACACCTTTGTGATGAATTGGAACAACGACTGTGAGCCAGGCCTAATCACCCAACATCAGTGCCCAATCCTCACCAATGCTCTTGTGGCTGAATGGAGCAAGTCCCCGCAGCACTGTTCCAACATCTAGTGGAAAGCCTTCTCAGAAGAGTGGAAGCTGTTGTAGTAGCAAAGGGAGGACCAACTCCATATTAATGCCCATGATTTTGGAATGAGATGTTTGACGAGCAGGTGTCCACACTATTTTGGTTGTGTAGTGTACGTAAAAATGTAAACGTTTGTAGTCTACTCAACAGATAAAAGTGTAAGTTTACTCTGAACGTAAACCCTCATCCCACCCTAATATCCTTATAGCAGCAAGCCCGATCCCCTCCCTGCCTCACAATGACCTCTGACTTCATTAGCAATTTCACACAGTATTCTCACCCAGCAGACTGCTGCAGTGGCTGTGGACATGCTGGGAGCCAATATGGCTCTATAATTGGGCCGGTGGTGCGGCAGTCTGCGGCCAGCATCTTTTATACCCCTGAAAGGGGGGAATTTAGAAGTAAATCACACAGAGATGTATCTTTGGCTTCAAGTCACTTGTAATGAGTGTTTTTCATATAAAATCATCAACCATTTACATAGTTCCAAAATATAATATTTCACAAATGCACAAAATATCTCAAATTACATAGCTGTTACAATTGTTCAGTAAGCCAGTTTTGTCTCATTTATACATTACAATGGCTCAATTAATCATGTTTTATTATCCCTCTTTTTAAATTGACACTATGAAATAAAAGCAATGATAAACCTTTTAACCTTTTTAAATGCATCACGCATCTCACCATTTATTATCACAAGGAATTATCCTTCTATATACTGTTCCTATATTTATTACATATGAATTATACTTGTATATACTGTTCCTATATTTATTACATATGAATTATCCTTGTATATACTGTTCCTATAGTTATTACATATGTCTTCATTCCTATCAGTCTGCAAACTCATTCTTATAGCAAAGAATACATATATAACCTTGTATTAATTTGTATTTAGTGCTTCAAATTACAACAACATTCACATTTCCCAAAAGTTTTTCATTGCTCCCCATTCACCCACCCACAGACACAGGAGCTGTGCGCGGTCTCTCTCGGGCACGCTCTATGATCACGAAGTCACCTCAAACAAGCTAGCTAGCAAAACGGCTAATGGATCATTTCCAAGTGGTCTAAACATTCAAATAACAGATTTATATTGTTTTAAACATGCTTTCTACTGACAAAATAATACACAGTAACACCTGTAACATTCTGACAAACAAATACATTCGACATTACATTCATACATGAAAGGGGGAAATTTAAGGAATAAGGCACGAGGGGGCGTGGTATATGGCCAATATACCATGGCTAAGGGCTGTTCTTAGGCAAGACGCAATGCGGAGTGCCTGGATACAGCCCTTAGCCGTGGTATATTGGCCATATACCACATTCCCTGACATACCTTATTGCTATTAATTACTGGTTACCAACGTAATTAGAGCAGTAAAAATAAACGTTTTGTCATACCAGTGGTACACGGTCTGATATAACACGGCTGTCAGCCAATCAGAATTCAGGGCTCAAACCACCCAGTTTATAAATACAAATACATCACACGGAGCTGTAGCTTCGGCTTCCAGTCACTTGTAATGAGTGAGCTGGAAAGCCTTGTGCGTCACTACAGGAATTCCTAGGTATAACCACTCAAACTCAGATCAGACACCAATAGAGCACACAGAATGTATTACTTACTAGTACACATGATTCTGTATTATTATTTTGTTATTATTAAGTCACACATCCAAGGTCATTAATCCCTTCCACAGCACGGTTTGGCCTGCATGGAGATGGCAGGGTGCATAGTAATTTGACCTGAGAAACCTTGTCGTCCCCCCCCCTTTGCATTAATATCCCTCCACTCCTCCACTTATAATCCTGCCCAGGCCACCTTCCCCTGGTCATGTATAAAGTGGCCATATTAACCATCCACACGCTTATTTATTGAGAGAACCGTAGAATATCTTCTGAAGGTTTACGTGTGTGTGTGTGGGGGGGGGTTAACTTCTCTAGGTTAGGGGGCAGCATTTTCACGTTTGGATGAAAAGCATACCCAAATTCAACTGCCAGCTACTCATCCCCAGAAGATTTGGATAGAAAGCACTCTGAAGTTTCTAAAACTGTTTGAATCATGTCTGTGAGTATAACAGAACTTATTTAGCAGGCGAAACCCGAGGACAAACCATTCAGATTTCATTTTTTTGGAGGTCACTCTCTTTTCAATGGGTTTTCATTGGGAATTCAGATTTCTAATTGACCTTCTTGCAGTTCCTACCGCTTCCACTGGATGCCAACAGTCTTTAGAAATTGGTTGAGGTTTTTTCCTTTGTGTAATGAAGAAGTACAGCCATCCAGAACGAGGGTAACTTGAAGTGTACTGTTAGATAACGGCACGTGACCAGAAAGCTAGCTACAGATTGTTTTAATCCTGTATTGAACACAGATCATCCCGTCTTCAATTTGATCGATTATTTACGTTAACAAATACCTAAAGTTGTATTACAAAAGTAGTTTGAAATGTTTTGGCAAAGTTTACAGGTAACTTTTGAGATATTTTGTAGGCACGTTGCACAAGTTGGAACCGGTGTTTTTCTGGATCAACCGCGACAAATAAATTGACATTTTGGAAATATATCGACAGAATTAATCGAACAAAAGGACCATTTGTGATGTTTAGGGGACATATTGGAGTGCCAACAACAGAAGCTCGTCAAAGGTAAGGCATGAATTATATTTTTATTTCTGCGTTTCGTGTCGTGCCTGCAGGGTTGAAATATGCTTCTCTCTCTTTGTTTACTATGGTGCTATCCTCAGATAATAGCATCGTTTGCTTTCGCCGAAAAGCCTATTTGAAATCTGACATGTTGACTGGATTCACAACAAGTGTAGCTTTAATTTGGTGTATTGCATGTGTGATTTCATGAAAGTTTGATTTTTATAGTAATTTATTTGAATTTGGTGCTCTGCATTTTTACTGACTTTTGGCCAGTACATATCCCAGAGAAGTTAAGTAGTACAGGTGGAAAAAAGCAAATGGGCTCAAACAGCAACACAGACACAGACGCAGACACCCACACGTACAGTCCAGTGCCACACAAAACACATCGTACAATATACAGTGCATTCGGAAAGTATTCAGACCCCTTTACTTTTTCCATATTTCATTACCTTACAGCCTTTTTGTAAAATTGATTAAATTGTTTTCTCCCCCTCATCAATCTACACACAATACCCCATAATGTCAAAGCAAAAACATTTTTTTGGACATTTTTGCAAATGTATGAAAAAACCCCGGAAATATCACATTTGCATAAGTATTCAGATCCATAACTCAGTACTTTGTTGAAGCACCTTTGACAGTGATTACAGCCTCAAGTCTTCTTGGGTATGATGCTATATTTGGGAAGTTTTTCCCATCTTCTTTTCTGCAGATCCTCTCCAGCTCTGTCAGGTTGGATGGGGAGCGTTGCTGCACAGCTTTTTTCAGGTCTCTCCAGAGATGTTCAATCGGGTTAAAGTCCGGGCTCTGGCTGCACCACTCAAGGACATTCAGAGACTTGTCCCGAAGCCACTCCTGCGTTGTCTTGACTGTGCTTAGGGTTGTTGTCCTGTTGGAAGGTGAACCTTCACTCCAGTCTGAGGTCCTGAGCGCTCTGGAGCAGATTTTCATCAAGGTGCTCTCTGTACATTTCTCAGATCTTCAGTTCACTTCACTCTACCATAAATTCCTGATTGGTAGAGTGCTGCAGAGATGGTTGTCCTTCTGGAAGGTTCTCCCATCTCCACAGAGGAACTCTGGAATTCTTGGCCACCTCTCTCACCAAGGCCTTTCTCCCCCGATTGCTCAGTTTGGCCAGGCGGCCAGCTCTAGGAAGAGTCTTGGTGGTTCTAAACTTTTTCCATTTAAGAATGATGGAGGCCACTATGGTCTTGGGGACCTTTTTTGGTACTACTCCCCAGATCTGTGCCTCGACACAATCCTGTCTCGAAGCTCAACGGACAATTCTTCGACCTCATGGCTTGGTGTTTGCTCTGACATGCACTTTCAACTGTGGGACCTTATATAGACAGGTGTGTACCTTTCCAAATCATGTCCAATCAATTGAATTTACCACAGGTGGACTCCAATCAAGTTGTAGAAACATCTGAAGGATGGTCAATGGAAACAGGATGAACCTGAGCTCAATTTCGAGTCTCATAGCAAAGTGTCTGAGTACTTACATGAATAAGGTATTTCAATTTTTTATTTTTAATACATTTGCAAACATTTCTAAAAACCTGTTTTCGCTTTGTCATTATGGAGTATTGTGTGTAGATTGATGAGGGAAAAAATGTATTAAATACATTTTAGAATAAGGCTGTAACCTAACACAATGTGAAGAAACTGAAGGGATCTGAACACTTTCCAAATGCACAGTACTTTCCTAACCGATTGATTCAGTCAATTTAAACTGCAATTAGGAATATAAACCCAAGGACATCAACCTGAATGTCAGATCAGCTCAATCAGATCAGCTCTGAAAATTAGTGGGAAAAAATATCAGAATTGGGCTGCCGGTGTAAACGCAGCCAATGTTTAAGAACAACACCTATCCTATGTCATAACCTGACAGACAAGTTTAACCAAAGATAATGGGTCATCTGATTCATCAAGGCCTCACAGTGTCAACCTGTGGTCAACCTGGTCATGATGTATGACCCATCTAAAGTGCCAACTATAGGGTATGCTCAGGATGTCCACCAGCCCCTCTCCTGTCCTGCGGTCCATCCAGTCCTCTCTCTCCCTCTCTGTCAATGGCTGTTTATGATTCCCTCCACTGGCTCTCATTACATGTGCTAGAACCGAAATCAATAGGAGGATAATGGCATTGTACGCGCTCTGTAATCTCAATATTGTTACTTCTCACTTACTCTCCCTTTGCTTCTCATGCATCAAAGAAATTTACTTTATTTAGTATTCCATGAATTTCAAATCAGTGATGTTTCATAATGATTTTGCGTCATGGGCATAGAGCCGAGGGGGAAGGCAGAGGGAGGAGAGGGTGAAATCGATATGAGCGGTACACTCTTCCCCTGCATGGCAGAGAGGGGATCTATTATGGGGAAATCATGATTTATGTCAGCAGTGGAGGGGACGTCAGGGTAAGCAACGGATGGAGGTGAGCGCCAATAATGATGAATGCCCCACTCACATGACCACCCGCCCAGCCCCCACCTCTGTCTCCTCCACTCTGTCCGGGGGAGACAAACCCCTACACACCCCTCTCTATATCTAGACTATCCTTCATGTAGCCCAGTCTATCCTCCATGTAGCCCAGTCTATCCTCCATGTAGCCCAGCCTATCCTCCATGTAGCCCAGCCTATCCTCCATGTAGCCCAGTCTATCCTCCATGTAGCCCAGCCTATCTTCCATGTAGCCCAGTCTATCCTCCGTGTAGCCCAGTCTATCCTCCATGTAGCCCAGCCTATCTTCCATGTAGCCCAGTCTATCCTCCATGTAGCCCAGTCTATCCTCCATGTAGCCCAGTCTATCTTCCATGTAGCCCAGCCTATCTTCCATGTAGCCCAGCCTATCCTCCGTGTAGCCCAGTCTATCCTCCATGTAGCCCAGCCTATCTTCCATGTAGCCCAGTATATCCTCCATGTAGCCCAGTCTATCCTCCATGTAGCCCAGTCTATCCTCCATGTAGCCCAGCCTATCCTCCATGTAGCCCAGTCTATCCTCCATGTAGCCCAGTCTATCCTCCATGTAGCCCAGCCTATCCTCCATGTAGCCCAGTCTATCCTCCATGTAGCCCAGTCTATCCTCCATGTAGCCCAGTCTATCCTCCATGTAGCCCAGTCTATCCTCCATGTAGCCCAGTCTATCCTCCATGTAGCCCAGCCTATCTTCCATGTAGCCCAGTCTATCCTCCATGTAGCCCAGTCTGTCCTCCATGTAGCCCAGTCTATCTTCCATGTAGCCCAGCCTATCCTCCGTGTAGCCCAGTCTATCCTCCATGTAGCCCAGTCTATCCTCCATGTAGCCCAGCCTATCCTCCATGTAGCCCAGTCTATCCTCCGTGTAGCCCAGTCTATCCTCCATGTAGCCCAGTCTATCCTCCGTGTAGCTCAGTCTATCCTCCGTGTAGCCCAGTCTATCCTCCGTGTAGCCAAGCCTATCCTCCGTGTAGCCCAGCCTATCCTCCGTGTAGCCCAGTCTATCCTCCGTGTAGCCCAGTCTATCCTCCGTGTAGCCCAGTCTATCCTCCGTGTAGCCCAGTCTATCCTCCGTGTAGCCCAGTCTATCCTCCGTGTAGCCCAGTCTATCCTCCGTGTAGCCCAGTCTAACCTCCGTGTAGCCCAGTCTAACCTCCGTGTAGCCCAGTCTATCCTCGTTGTAGCCCAGTCTATCCTCCATGTAGCCCAGTCTATCCTCCATGTAGCCCAGTCTATCCTCCGTGTAGCCCAGTCTATCCTCCATGTAGCCCAGTCTATCCTCCATGTAGCCCAGTCTTTCCTCATCAGATATACTCTCATCTCTGTTGTGCCTCCTGTTCTGTTGTTCTCCATCCCATGTGATGAGTCTAAGCGGAGCGCGGCGTCCATGATGGATTCCCATTATCCAGGGCTGTGGGGCAGTAGAAACGAGGCAGTCACCTTTAAGCTGGGGCTGAGCAATCTGTCTCTGCCAGCCATCTCTGTCCATGTAACACCAAGTAGACAGTGAGAAACAGAGAGAGGGAGATGAAGGAGAGAAATGGAGGAGAGAGGGGAAGGGAGAAGATCAAATATATGAGATGGAGATAAAAATGAAACATTGAGGAGGAAAAAGCACTCCCATTTTTATCTCCTACAACCAATATACCTCTTCACAATGTTGCAGCGATTTAATTCTGAAAGCTGGGTAACACAAAAGAGCCGTAACTGTCCGTCCGCACAATAATAGACCGGCAGCTCCCAATGGAGCCTCTATTAGAGGTTTCCAATCATCATACTATTAACCAGAATGTAACTGCCAATTAAAATATGGTTTCACAATGAAGTGGGGCTGATGGATTTTAATGTAGACCATCATTAGAGGCAGGTGGGGATTGATTCCAGATAACAGCAGGTCCACTCAACTTAACATGAACGTTCTCAATTAATACCTTGAATGAGAATAAAGGAGAGAGAAGCTCCATATAATACTGCAAAGTTGCCGACACTTGACGAAAAACACACACGATGACCTATAATGTAGCCTATATTTTGCAGATGAGAATCCAACAGAAAAGATGAGACAAACGTTTAAACGATTGCCTTCTATCACCTTACATTATGTGATTTGATTCAGACTCACTATCACTTGGACCTGGCATCAGTAAATCTGTAACAGTAACCAGGCTGAGTATCAGTGTGCTGGACATCTCTATGGGCAATACTGTTGTGATTACAGATGATATCTGCCATCGATTAGTCAAACACTCCCAGACACACTGATGTCACATTCATTCACACATCCCACCTCTTTCTGAGGGAACTTGACTGTACATGTATCTTTCTGATCTATCATATTGACTGTTTTAACCATTGAGTTGCCTTTAAAAGGTTGTGATTGTAGCAGGGCTCCTGGAAAGAAATGTGGACGCCTTCACTTCTAGAAGCAGTAGCACTGATGCCTCCAACACCCTATTGCCATCCACACCTACCTCTACCTGTGTCTTGTCCAATACCTGCATTGATACTTCTGTTTCCATAACCTGATATTTTCTAATAACTAAAACCTAATGTGTCAACAAGTCTGCTGTTTCTATGTGTCAACTTACTTGGTAAAATGAGAATTTTGTAATATGTAGCCATGTGTCTAAACATAAAATGGAGGGAAACCTCAGAAGGTGATGTTTGTGGGGTACTGCGTGGGGTGTCTTTCACCCCTTTGAGGTGGCAGAAGGGCATGAGGCAGCTACTGTGTAATTGACAGAGACAGATAGCAATCAGAGGTGATTAGTTCTGGCTTGGTAAGCAGTCCATCAATGGCAAAGCTGACGGAAGAAAACAGAAGTGGTAAAGCAGCATCAGAAAGGGACTGGGGAAGCTGTTGGTCCAGAAGAAAAAAGATATCCATCATCACATCATCATTTATTTTCCATTGTGAATCAAGCAATGATGATACATAGTGCATTCACTCATGATGAACAGCAGATGTTTCCAGCATGCTGCTTTCCCTCCTGCCAAATAACAGTGTGATACTCCAAACGGGATTCAGTTAATAAGCTTCTCACTATTCTTACACCTGACCCCATTTTCAATTTCAATTCCCATTTCTAAGGGAAACTCATCAACCCTATAAATGTAAACTTGGACAAGGGATAGTCACTCAGACAGCAGGAGAAAATATCTTGAAAACATGAACGTGTGTCTGCAAGCAAGTCTTCAGTGTTTAATACAATTAAATACATTCTGAGGGTTCACAACCTAAAAGGGCTCCATATGTTTTGTGTATGGAGGTGGGTGCTTGACAAAAAGCTAGAATAAAGCCTACTTAACATGCTCGGGTGCATGAGCAAATAGGACTGTGGCAGAGAGATCAGGATTTTCTCTTATATTTACAAACGTGCCACACAGATCAGATTCTTCCCTGCTGCTAAGCCCTGAGTTAACAGAACGGCTCCCAACAGAACATCCATGAGCATATAGAATATAGAATGGATTGGGCATGATGCATGGTGGACCTGCACCCCATTGATCCCCCATACACTCCAAGACAATGACCATAGAGTTGGAATGGCTGTTCATTGGGTAGTCTGGATGGAATACAGCTGTGTGCATAATCATGGACCTTGATGTACTGTATGTACAATAAATGTACAATGTACAATTGTACAAATGTACAAATGTACAATAAAAACAGCATTGAGGCAACATACCAGTAGGGGAGAGTGGGGTAAGATGAGCCAAAGGGGTAACTTGAACCACCCTTGTTTCTAGGAAACCACACACAAAATGCATAATTTGTCCAAATATTTCATGGAGTCTGTGAAAGAAGAAATCACATGGAAAAAGTGGTATTAAGTTGGGTCTCCCAAAAATATTTTCACCAAGACAAATTAATGTATTGTTTTAGCAGTTTCATGATGCTTGTATCTAAACTAAAGTAGATCATTGTTCTATACATAAGTTGGAGTCTCTATAAGCTTCAATATGAGGTCCTAAACATAGCATGAAAGTGCATCCTTGTAGCTGTGTGGGCTAATATAGTCAAAATGTTTTCCTTTGGGGTATGTTCAGCCAATAACCATGGGGTAAGTTGTGCTAATTGTTGAGCCAATGGCAAGTTTAAGGGTTTTCTTCTCAGGTGTAATGCAAGGCATTATCACTGGGATATGAAGTAACAACAGGGTTTGGCCTATGTTAAAAGTGTTTTTCTTTTAAGTACAAACTGTTAGGTGTAAAGATGGTTAACATTATTAAAAGACAAAAAGGCGATCGTGATGGTGTTGCATAGTGTTTGGGAAATAAAGATAGGCATGCTTTTAAAAATGTAGTGGTAATATTTAATTCAGTACAGAACTTTGTAGGTGGCTTAACTTACCCTGTCCCACAGCTAAACTTACCCCATACCTGGGGTAAGTTGTGCCAAGAGACCATTTTTTTGGGATAAGCTATGTTTTACAAAACTGTAATGTTTAAATTAATTCAGATTATTTCTAGGGATACACAACATCCTGAAATATATGCAGATATCTTTGCTAGAAAGAAAACAATATTTCCCTTGATGGATTGACGCTGAATGTAAAAAACATTCTCCACTTACCCCACCTTCCCCTATTACTGGTTTGTCTTTTTTCTCTGAAACTGGTGGTCATGCGCCATGAGAGAGAGAAAGAGAGGGAAAGAGAGGGAAAGAGAGGAAAGGAAAATTAGAGAGAAGGAAATAGACATAAAAGTGAAGAAAACTGACATTAATTTATATAAAGTGTGAATATTGATAAAGCTCTTGCTATGGGGATTTAAGTCTAGCAATATGCACATGTGGTTTATTATGTCCATTTGAAAATTAAGCGGGTGAACTAAGAGAGTGGATGGAGAAGAGAAATATGGGGGGAAAGAGAATATGATAAACAAAGATGAGAGTTAGTCAGTCTAGTGGAAAACAATTGTAGAAGCATGGGCGTGCAAGCAGCTGACAAAAGGTCTGTCCTGAGCGGCTACATGATCTAAATACTGATCAAACATCATTTACAGCTTGTTTTATTTCAGCCTCTTGAGAGACTGTCCCCTCCTGCCTCTTTGCCATGGCAACCAGGGTCTCATTTCAGAGGTGTCATGCTGCATTATCATCTGGCCAGCTCATCCACTCCCCACCGACCACCGACCACCAACCGTCCCCTCCCCCCCAATTCCTCACACCCGACTCCAAGCCCCCTGTGAAAAAGACACGGTCTCTCCTTCTCTCTCACCCTTCCTTTTTAAGCCACACATTTTGAGCAATTCTTTAGGCCTACAACATACTTTGATAATGTGCAAAGTAATAATTTACTGGACTTGCTTCTTCTCATACATTTTGCATGAGTGTGGGTTAATGCACAGACAACTGATCATTCTAGTCCAAGTACAGGACAGCACATGCTGGATCATGGTCATTTCATTAAGGCTGGCAGCCTAGCTATGAGCATCAAACACTGAGAGTCTAGTGGTAACATTACACTTGATAAAAACTGTGTACACAAAATTCTGCTGTAATGAAGAAGTGTTTATTCCTAATAACTCCAGAGTGTGGTCCCTCTAATAAAACCAGCACCTCCTCCTTCCAGACAAAAATCATTTACAATTCAAACCTGCCCAATGAATACGGTAATAAAAAGCTCTGAGGTAGATATGTCCTCTCTGTTCTGCATGCCTCGCTTCATCTATACTGAACCAAAATATAAATGCAATGTAAAGTGTTGGTTCCATGTTTCATGAGCCGAAATAAAACATTGCAGAAATGTTCTGTATGCACAAAAAGCTTATTTCTCTCACATTTTGGGGCACACATTTGTTTGCATCCCTGTTAGTGAGCATTTTTCATTTACCAAGATAACACAATAAATCCCTCTTGTGGGGAAAAACTCATTCTGATTAGCTGGACCTGGCTCCCCAGTGGGTGGGCCTATACCCTCCCAGACCCACCCATGGCTGTGCCCCTGCCCAGTCATGTGAAATCCATGGATTAGGGTCTAATTAATTTATTTCAATTGACTTTTCCTTATATGAAATGTAAAACTCAGTAAAATCATTGAAATTGTTGCATGTTGCGTTTATAGTTTTGTTCAGTATATTTCTGTGTGCCATGCAGATGAGGAGAAGTGATGAAAAAGCAGTGGGATTACCCGTGCCAGTGGTAGGCCTGGCTCAGAGACCAGGAGCTAATTTAAGAGGGTATTTGTTTACATGTGTCTCAGCAATTTGAGGAATTAGGGAAGCCCCGGCCTCCTGCGGACCATGGAGAGTGAGAAACCATAGTGTCTGGACACACACACGCACGCACGCACGCACGCACGCACGCACGCACGCACACACACACACACACACACACACACACACACACACACACACACACACACACACACACACACACACACACACACACACACACACACACACACACACACACACACACACACACACACACACCACCATGCCAGAGGAACTAGAGTGCTGCCTGGGTTCACTCTTTGTTTTGTGCCAAATTAATTTCTGAGGCTGCAATTTTCAAACAACAACCAGAGTGAGCCCCTCCTCTTTGGTGTGGAATGATATGGCTGCCTGCCTCGAAAGGCGTCAACACAGCCTCCCGCCGCGTGAGCTACACATATGAACATTGGAGGATGGATGTCCCTGGCACAGGGTCAGAGAGTAAAGGAGGGAAGGAGGAGAGGAGAGGACAGGGGGAGACGAAGCCTAAAGTTCCGGATTTCACAGCAGAAATCGGACTGACATGGGGAAAAAATGAAAATGAATACAATGAAAGTGATGATAAATAATTAACTTATTTGGCTTCTTGGAATTTATCTAATGACAATTAATATATTGTACAGTAGACTTCAATGCAAAATTATCATAGAACAGGGAGGTTGAAAATCACTTTAAATCCAATGGAAGCTACACAACCTGGGCCTTGAGACTGTAAAGTCTCAGTAAAAAACCTAAACACCTTTATAACAATATGGAACACCTTAAATTAGTATTGTACTGGTATTAAATTAATTAATTAGGGGACAATGCACAGCTCCAACACCTGGGTTTAACTGTAAATCCTACCTCTCCCATCCTCCTGGTCACCATCTATAACACACTGCATTCAGCTCATTTATGACATACCAGCTGAGTCAAAGTGACTGTGAATGTCACAGAGCAAATTAGCTAATAACTCACTACCCATAATGAACTAAAACATTGCCATGTAAAATGTATGAGGGATTTCTCATTTTCATTTGTGGGTATGAGTCTGGTCATTTAGCAGTAGGACTGGTTCCTGGTAGGGAGGGGGTATGTCTATACCCTACTCTTCAAACACCTCTATGAGCCTATGGTACTGACCAGTGACTACTAATTATATGGCTAGAACCGAGTGAGAGCAGCCTACAGCCTGCTGCAACCCAGACGGCCAGGCATCATCTGTTCATCCCGTGGCATTTATGAAATCATATTGAGACTTCACTGCAAATTACATACAGCTCTAAATGGTCTTGAAAAGGAAATGGAGATGCAATGCTCAATGTATAGGCAAAGAGGACTGACATTTATAACAGTAACAGATGAATTTGATTTATAGCATGTTATTGCATTACTTCATCCTTAAGGCAAATGGTATGGGGGGGGGGGGGGGGGTTGGGGGGTGAACTCCTGAGCTCAGAAATATGTTTACCCATGTTTTCAGACAAACTAGCCAATCCAGACAGGTAGACAGTGATCCAGTCTGTACCCCAAAATCCTACAGAATGGAGGTAACTCTCATTCAGAATGGAGTAGTGTGGAAGTCTTTCTGAGGAAAGGTCACCAGTGTGAGGGTCACAATGCAGGGTGATGAGAGAGACGTGACCCCCTCCGTCTCCCAGGGCGATGCGACACCGGTGCACAGCAAGCCATTCATTTGGCCTCCACCTTGTGCCGCTGCGTTGTCTGATATGCAAGGCCACTCTAACCTGCCCAGATTCCATTAGCGAGCTGCCAGTTCTCCCGCTCCACTGTTTCCCTGGCATATTAAACAGATGAATAGGACAGGGCTGCGCTCCGCTCCGGGAGGGAGAGAGAGAGCGGCTTGTCAATCTCAGCTAAAAACACAAAAGCAGAAAATGGAAGAAGCCCCTGGCTGAACCGTCAGAGCTGATCAAACAGAGTTAAATCTCACATGCAGCGCAGGTGGAAAACAGACAGATAGTAAATATTTATTCTCGCAACTAGTTGAGTGAGGAAAAAAGTAGCCCACACAGCCTACCTAAGCCACCATACGGTGAGATCAATGGAGGGGAATGGCTGAGCAAAATGTATTAAGAAAATTCTCTCATATTCTCTCACAGTAACTACTGCGAACACTCCTGATGTGTACCTAAACTGGTCTTCAAGCCAAGCTCTTGGCCTATTGACATTGATTCATCTGTAGAAAATCATTTTTGCTCCAAATGTCTATACAGACATTCAAATATCAGTCCATTAAAACCCACTGTTTACGGTGGAACCACACTGTATAGAACAAAGAGATGGAAGCATTTCAAGGACACAGACTGCACTGCACTGAGGAGTAAAGCTGGAGCATGAGATACATACTGTAGAAACTTACACAGCACTATAAATCATTATCTGCACTAAAAATCATAGAATGGGTCATTACATTAAACCATCTCTTCTAATATCCCCCAGTGCCATGCCAGGCCCATGCCCTGCGGCCCCCGGCACAGAGAGGGAGGTCTAATGGCCTACTGTATTAGCGGGTTAATTGTCCTGTCGTGGTCTCCGTTGGATTGCGAGTGGAGCCCGTTTTAGTTTAATTGTGAACCTTCCCGTTCCATAACGCCCACTAAGCAGCCAGTCACTGGTGCATGGAGCTGGATTAAGTGTCGAGGAGTCCTTCATCACCCTGGAGTACTGACAGAGAGCACCACCTGCTGGCTCTCACTCTACCTGTTCTCACTGACGTACAGAAGCATAGAACTCAAAGAGATCAGTCTTGGACCTGTAATATCATATATATATATATGTTCAAATGATGTCTTCCCTATTGGCCTTGGGTGCTTTGGACACAGACACCAATGCCGACAAGACTCTTGATGTTGTCCTTCCTCTCCCCATCCCCCTATTTGTCCATTCTTTCAGCAATCTCCTCTACCTATGTTCCTCTCAAATCCCTTCTATTGTGCTCCCAATAATTCATTATCACTTGTTCAAGACTCATCTATTTGAACTCAGCCACTCCCTCTGCTCCTCTCTCCCTGTGCCACTCCCTCTTTGGCATTCCTCTCCAGCATCCAGGGGATTATCCCCCGCTGTCCCTTCTCATTCTCCTCCGAGGCAGACAAGTCATTTGGAAGAGGGAGAAGCAGGGATAAAAACTGGCTCATGACCTTTTCCACCTTGTATTGAACTCCCCAGCGACACAGAGAGAAAGTGGCAATCAGCCTAGGTGGAAGTGACACCCTTATCTGAGAATGGTGGGGCTGGACTCAGAATTACAGAGGCTGTCTCCATCTGTTAGGGTGAGCCTGTGGGGATAGGTAGCCTAACGGGTAAGACACTACAAATTTAGCAACACATACCAAACTACAGTAAAGACAACATGTTTACTAAATCACATGGGTCACAGAAATATGGAACATGGTTGAGAAAGAAAAATAACTAAACTCAGCAAAAAAAGAAATGTCCTCTCGCTGTCAACTGCGTTGATTTTCTGCAAACTTAACATGTGTAAATATTTGTATGAACATAACAAGATTCAACAACTGAGACATAAACTGAACAAGTTCCGCAGACATGTGAATAACAGAAATGGAAAAAAGTGTCCCTGAACAAAGGGGGGTCAAAATCAAAAGTAACAGTCAGTATCTGGTGTGGCCACCAGCTGCATTAGGTACTGCAGCGCATCTTCTCCTCATGGACTGCAACAGATTTGCCAGTTCTTGCTGTGAGATGTTACCCCACTCTTCCACAAAGGCACCTGCAAATTCCCGGACATTTCTGGGGGGAATGGCCCTAGCCCTCACCTTTCGATCCAACAGGTCCCAGACGTGCTCAATGGGATTGAGATCCGGGCTCTTCGCTGGCCATGGCAGAACACTGACATTCCTGTCTTGCAGGAAATCACGCACAGAACGAGCAGTATGGCTGGTGGCATTGTCATGCTGGAGGGTCATGTCAGGATGAGCTTGCAGGAAGGGTACCACATGGATGGAGGATATCTTCCCTGTAACGCACAGCGTTGAGATAGCCTGCAATTACAAGAAGCTCAGTCCGATGCTGCTGTGACACACCACCCCAGATCATGACGGACCCTCCACCTCTAAATCGATCCCGCTACAGAGTACAGGCCTCGGTGTAACGCTCATTCCTTCGACAATAAACGTGAATCCGACCATCACCCCTGGTGAAACAAAACCGCGACTCGTCAGTGAAGAGCACTTTTTGCCAGTCCTGTCTGGTCCAGCGACGGTGGGTTTGTGCCCATAGCGACGTTGTTGCCGATGATGTCTGGTGAGGACCTGCCTTACAACAGGCCTACAAGCCCCCAGTCCAGCCTCTCTCAGCCTATTGCGGACAGTCTGAGCACTGATGGAGGGATTGTGCGTTCCTGGTGTAACTCAGGCAGTTGTTGTTGCCATCCTGTACCTGTCCCGCAGGTGTAATGTTCGGATGTACCGATTCTGTGCAGGTGTTGTTACACGTGGTCTGCCACTGCGAGGACGATCAGCTGTCCGTCCTGTCTCCCTGTAGCACTGTCTTACGCGTCTCACAGTACGGACATTGCAATTTATTGCCCTGGCCACATCTGCAGTCCTCATGCCTCCTTGCAACATGCCTATGGCACATTCACGCAGATGAGCAGTTACCCTGGGCATCTTTCTTTTGGTGTTTTTCAGAGTCAGTAGAAAGGCCTCTTTAGTGTCCTAAGTTTTCATAACTGTGACCTTAATTGCCTACCGTCTGTAAGCTGTTAGTGTCTTAACGACCGTTCCAGAGGTGCATGTTCATTAATTGTTTATGGTTCATTGAACAAGCATGGGAAACACTGTTTAAACCCTTTACAATGAAGATCTGTGAAGTTATTTGGATTTTTACAAATGATCTTTGAAAGAAAGGGTCCTGAAAAAGGGACGTTTCTTTTTTTGCTGAGTTTATGCCCATAGAAAAATGTACTATGACCCTGTTGCAACAAATAACCATTGTGGACAGTACACAGGCACTGAAAATACACTGCTCAAAAAAATAAAGGGAACACTTAAACAACACAATGTAACTCCAAGTCAATCACACTTCTGTGAAATCAAACTGTCCACTTAAGAAGCAACACTGATTGACAATACATTTCACATGCTCTTGTGCAAATGGAATAGACAAAAGGTGGAAATTATAGGCAATTAGCAAGACACCCCAATAAAGGAGTGATTATGCAGGTGGTGACCACAGACCACTTCTCAGTTCCTATGCTTCCTGGCTGATGTTTTGGTCACTTTTGAATGCTGGCGGTGCTCTCACTCTAGTGGTAGCATGAGACGGAGTCTACAACCCACACAAGTGGCTCAGGTAGTGCAGCTCATCCAGGATGGCACATCAATGCGAGCTGTGGCAAGAAGGTTTGCTGTGTCTGTCAGCGTAGTGTCCAGAGCATGGAGGCGCTACCAGGAGACAGGCCAGTACATCAGGAGACGTGGAGGAGGCCGTAGGAGGGCAACAACCCAGCAGCAGGACCGCTACCTCCGCCTTTGTGCAAGGTGTAGCACTGCCAGAGCCCTGCAAAATGACCTCTAGCAGGCCACAAATGTGCATGTGTCAGCATATGGTCTCACAAGGGCTCTGAGGATCTCATCTCGGTACCTAATGGCAGTCAGGCTACCTCTGGCGAGCACATGGAGGGCTGTGCGGCCCCACAAAGAAATGCCACCCCACACCATGACTGACCCACCGCCAAACCGGTCATGCTGGAGGATGTTGCAGGCAGCAGAACGTTCTCCATGGCGTCTCCAGACTTTGTTGGTCTGTCACATGTGCTCATGTGCTCAGTGTGAACCTGCTTTCATCTGTGAAGATCACAGGGCGCCAGTGGCGAATTTGCCAATCTTGGTGTTCTCTGGCAAATGCCAAACGTCCTGCACGGTGTTGGGCTGTAAGCACAACCCCCACCTGTGGACATCGGGCCCTCATACCACCCTCATGGAGTCTGTTTCTGACCGTTTGAGCAGACACATGCACATTTGTGGCCTACTGGAGGTCATTTTGCAGGGCTCTGGCAGTGCTACTCCTTGCACAAAGGCGGAGGTAACGGTCCTGCTGCTGGGTTGTTGCCCTCCTACGGCCTCCTCCACGTCTCCTGATGTACTGTTCTGTCTCCTGGTAGCGCCTCCATGCTCTGGACACTACGCTGACAGACACAGCAAACCTTCTTGCCACAGCTCGCATTGATGTGCCATCCTGGATGAGCTGCACTACCTGAGCCACTTGTGTGGGTTGTAGACTCCATCTCATGCTACCACTAGAGTGAGAGCACCGCCAGCATTCAAAAGTGACCAAAACATCAGCCAGGAAGCATAGGAACTGAGAAGTGGTCTGTGGTCACCACCTGCAGAATCACTCCTTTATTGGGTGTGTCTTGCTAATTGCCTATAATTTCCACCTTTTGTCTATTCCATTTGCACAACAGCATGTGAAATGTATTGTCAATCAGTGTTGCTTCTTCGGTGGACAGTTTGATTTCACAGACGTGTGATTGACTTGGAGTTACATTGTGTTGTTTAAGTGTTCCCTTTATTTTTTTGAGCAGTGTAGTTATGGATTGAAAAACCTACAAAATGACGAGCTTGGCGGCTTCGTCAGAAACAGTAAGCCTATGTTCTCCCCTGTGCTGAAAATTAACTCTCTGAAGTGTGACACTGACATTTGTATCTCTGTTGGCCGTAGTGAGACATAGCTGTGTCACAGAGGCCAGGGCTCCATGTGCGTCCATGCACTTCCTACTGAGGGGGTCTCAATTGAAATGCAGAGCCAGGTGTGCTGCTCTTGACTGCCAAGACCACAGGAGCCCCACCAACAACTGAAACAAGAAGCAGGAAGAACGCTCAAACCTGCATTTACATTTTCATATCAGCTTCATCGTCCATGGGACTGCACTGGCCTTCCCTCCGGCTACCTCTACATTTTCACCACCACCATCAAAAGAGACAAGCCTGGGAAAACTCATGACTGGGACAGACCAACAGGGGTTAGTGGGTGCTAGACAGAACCATAATTATTGTGCCGTTCAGTTAAATGTGGGTTGTGGGTTTTGGGCATTTAATACATAAGTGTTTGATTGAGCAAAACAGGGTTACACAGACAAAACATAGAACTTAGGTTACACTAAAAACCAACCAAATGCTCAACCTTGAAAAGAGCACAAGAGATGTCCGTCTCTCAACTGGAGAACATGGCGTAGCCAACCAACCCTGTGAATGTAATCAAACAGCAGCAAGCAGGGCCACTTAGGGATCCGTCATGATGAGAGGGGAGGCAGCAGTGAGACTGAGTGTAGTGTAGAGCAGCCCATGCTCAACAGTAAACTGGAGGACCCTACAGTAATTACAGTCCCATCCTGCTACAGTCACTCTATACTCAGTGGAACACAACACACCAGTTCATTATAAAGGGCTTAGTCTTACACCTGTTATTCTGTGCTAAATCCATAACTATGTTTGTATCAATGCTTAAATGTCACCAACTTTGTAAGATCAACAGATGGATGAATCAAATTTCTGACCAACACTACTGCATTGGTGAAGTGCTCCTTTCAATCCACAGAGCTCATCTTCCAGGAGTCATTTCAGCGTAAGACTATTATAAATGAAGGGCCATTAGCGAACAAAATCATTTTGTGACCACTGACCATTTCATTCCACCTCAAATTGCTGTGGCTCAAAGGTCCATGTTATTGAGGATGAAAAAATGGTGTGCCTAGATTTGGAAACAAACAATAGTATGCCCTCCACTGCTGCTCTTGTACAACTGTTGTCTTGTGCAATTGCAGCTCAGAGAGCTTCAGTGCCTCTATAAGAGTCTTTGTGTTATTTCCAATCAGAAATAATAACAGTAGTTGTTGACAAGTGCAAAGAGAGAAGTTGTAATGATGATATTTGACCCATTGTTTCAAAAAGCTATAAAACCAAAACTACACAACAAACTCCCCCTATTTGATTGTGTGATCACCCATTCTTCTTCAGAACATGATGAGCATGTGCCCAGCAGATGTGTGGTAAGTAAAAGAATTGACCAAATAAAATATGCATCACTGTTAATTACAACAACTGCCATGGCCACTACATGGGCCTTCAAATTCCTTCATAAACATCCAAGTCAACAAGTGAACAGTCACATCTTAAAAGACCAGGGTCATTCTGAGAAACTGCAGTTAGAAATCAGCAGCAGGTAGATATTTTTTCTAATTGCTTTTTTGTGCTCCACACATCTCCTCCAGGTCGATGGCAGCAGACATATGGGCCTGTCTGTCTGTGATTAACATGGGAAGTGAAGAGGACAAGCTGACACATCCCGAAACCCTTGAGCAGATCCCCTCTCTCCTCCTCCAGTCTGATCCCACTGATTCCATAAGGAATTTACATTTTAATAAGTAGAGCTGCTTGGTGCCTCTGCATCAGAATGCAAGCTCAGACAAAAACAGCAGGTCACCGCTCCCCGAGTGTTCAGAGCAACCCACCTAGACAATGCACATCTCATATCAGAACAGGACCGCAGACAGGCACAAAGCATGCTAAGACAGTTCAAACACTTTAGAATGAACTCCTTACAGTATTAGTGTCTTTGTTATAATGACCTGATCATATGTGTGCTATACAATATAACACATACATCATCAGTGCCAGATGTTAAGCTCATACTATGCTCAGAACACCTTATCAACATCCAACTAAAACACAAAGGCCAGGTATCATATCAAATTGTATTTATCACATGCTTCATAGACAACGAGTGTAGACTAACAGTGAAATGCTTACTGACGGGTGCTTTTCCACCAATGCAGAAATAGAAATAGTGACACAGTGAATAAAGAGAAAATAATGAGTAAAAATAACATGGCTATATACAGGGAGTAGAAAATAACTTGGCTATATACAGGGAGTAGAAAATAACATGGCTATATACTGGGAGTGCCAGTACCGAGTCGATGTATAGGTGTACGAGGTAATTGGGAAACCTATGTACTGTACATATATGCTTCCCATCCAAAACATTTTGGGACAGTTTATGCATATAACTACATTTTGTGAGGTTTTCAAGTGTCTGGGATTAGGGCCTGGTCCCGGGTGAGCAGTATGTCATGCGCGGCCAGGTCATTGAAGTAGAACTCTTTTTCCAAATCGAGGTTGATTATCGCTATTCTGATGTCCAAATTTCCGGTCATAGGAAACGATGGCGCAAACATTACATACAAAAACAGTTACGATCAGCGCCAAAAAACCCACAGAAAATAGCATAATTGGAACCCGTAAAACTTAGTCGGGAGATGGAACGGCATGGGAAGCTATTCTCGCCTGCCCGGAAACAGAAAGTTTAGAGCTCACAGTAGAGGGAATAGCAGCAGCCAATGACATTTCCCTTTACACCCAAACAAAATGTTATGTTAACAGTTTACTTTCATTTGCATGTGGATTAGCTACCACTTCATACTATCTCAATGCCCTAGCAGCAAACTCTAGTAGAGCAATAGCCCTGTGAAATCCACCTCCAGATGTCTCTTAGACATTTGATTTACCCTAAGAATAGTGTCAGCTCCCGGCGAGCAGTCAGCTAAAGGACTCTGCTTCCCCTTAATCGATAACTATTGAACATGCCAAAAGCAATCAACACCAATTCACAGTGTGCATGTTGACGAGTGTGCAGAGTTTATCAAAACTGTAGGGCTAAGAGAGACAATGCCTCCTGTTTTCCATAATTATTCTGAACAAAAATTAAAACGCAACATGCAACAATTTCACATATTTTACTGAGTTACAGTTCATATAAGGAAATCAGTCAATTGAAATGAATTCATTAGACCCTAATCTATCGATTTCACGACTGGGCAGGGGTGCAGCCATGGGTAGGCCTGGTAGGGCATAGGCCCGCCCTCTTGGGAGCCAGGCCCAGCCAATCAGAATATGCTATTCCCCACAAAATGTATTTATTACAGACAGAAATACTCCTGTTTCATCAGCTGTCCAGAGGGCTGGTCTCAGACGATCCCACAGCTGAAGAAGCCAGATGTAGAGGTCCTGGGCTGGCATGGTTACACGTGGTCTGCAGTTGTGAGACTGGTTGGACGTACTTCCAATTTCAACAAAAACAACATTTGAGGCAGATTATGGTAGAGAACTGAACATTAAATTCTCTGGCAAGAGCTCTGGTGGACATTCCTGCAGCCAGCATGCCAATTGAACTCTCCCTCAAAACTTGAGACATCTGTGGCATTGTGTTGTAAAAAAACTGCACATTTTAGAGCGGGCTTTTATTGTCCACAGTACAAGGCACACCAGTGTAATGATCATGCTGTTAAATCAACTTCTTGATATGCCACACCTGGGCCTCCCGGGTGGCGCAGTGGTCTAAGGCCGTGCCACCAGAGATTCTGGGTTCGAGTCCAGGCTCTGTCGCAGCCGGCCGCGACTGAGAGACCCATGGGGCGGCGCACAATTGGCCCAGCATCGTTAGGGAGGGTTTGGCCGGCAGGGATATCCTTGTCTCATCGCGCACTAGCGACTCCTGTGGCGGGCCGGGCACAGTGCACACTGACCAGGTCGCCAGGTGTTTCCTCCGACACATTGGTGCGGCTGGCTTCCGGGTTGGATGGGCATTGTGTCAAGAAGCAGTGTGGCTTGGTTGGGTTGTGTTTCGGAGGACGCATGGCTCTCGACCTTCGTCTCTCCCGAGTCCGTACGGGAGTTGCAGCAATGAGACAAGACTGTAACTACTACCAATTGGATACCATGAAATTGGGGTGAAAAAAGGGGGTAAAACTAATTTAGAATAAACATTTTTTTACAGATATGCCACAGGTGGATGGATTATCTTGGCAAACTAGAAATGCTCACTAACAGGAATGTGAACAAATTTGTGCACCAAATTTGAGAGAAATAAGCTTTTTGTACATGTGGAATGTTTCTGGGATCTTTTATTTCAGCTCATGAAACATGGGACCAACACTTTACATGGTTATTTATACAAAAATATAAACGCAACAAGTACCTCAGGCCAATTCACACCCCCCCAACTCTGGCTGTATGGCCAAGCACTGCAGCACACTGGGAATTAACAAATAGGTCTGGTTACAATAAAGCTATTCATGAATTATGTAGAAAGAATCATCAGCTACCACTGCACAGTTGTAGAAGAGTATTTACACTGTAGAGATAATTACATTCCCATAAAAACATGTTTTCAATGGATGTAAGCATGCAATCCTTGTAATTATAGGTTCAGATTGTAACAAACACAGATATGTAAATCTATTAAATCTAATTCATAAGCATAAGGTCTGAGGCAATTGTTAAATATATGCTCAATAAAGAACAAGTCCTAACAATTAAACTTCTGATAAATCCTGAAGATTTGTGATAATGTTCAAACTACACACTAACAAATTCTTGTGTGCACATTAATTATAAATGAGCCCCCTGGTTAAATTCTGACAGTGATAAAAGGGCAAATGTTGCCTATCAATAGCAGCCGCTTGTTCCCATGATCAATTTTAAACAGCCCCTGACCAGACGCAATAGCCCAGAGCCTGTCGTCATTCCCCTCCCTCCCTTTCTATTCAAAACCAGCATTTGCAATCAATTTAGCTGAACCGAAGCCACTGACCCGTTCTAACAGCAGCTCTTTCGTCAGGCACCACATTCTCATAAACATTTGTATTTTTATGGATTCAACATTCACATGTGCAAGTCTTAAAAATCCCAAGCGGCTAACATTAGAAAGTTGCAAAGAATGCTATAACTGAGTAGACAAGGTTTTATTTATTTTCATTACTTCATACTATGTTTACATTCAGAAAAGTAGCTAGCATGAAGGTCCAAAGCAGTGCAGTGCAGCACAGCCAGGGCACATCAGCTGCCCCAGCACAATCAATCAGCCATCCAGGCCTCTCAGACATCCTGAATGCTAATTGATTAAGTAAATCCAGTCATTAAGCCCAGTGAGGGCCTCTAAAGTAAACACATTGAGTTGTGTAGTTTAGTCGGGCATCAATGGCCACCTCTACGGGACGACAACAGAGAGTGCAGCAGGATGCCTGGAGAACAGAAGGGAGGAGGGGAGGAGAAAAGGGATGGTTAAATCACACTGAATGAGAGCATAGATAAAGTATTCCATCTCTTTTCTTTTTCAGAGACAATGAATGCAGATAGTCTAGTGGTGGACTTTACCTGTAGCCACAGAGACATTGAGGGACTCGACACCAGGGTGCAGATCTCTGCGGGATGGGATGGTGAGCATGACCTCACACTGCAGACGCAGCTCCCGGGACAAACCTTCCCCTTCACCACCTGAGTGAGGACACAGCAGGGTGGAGTTAGGAAAGCGAAAGCAAATAAAACTCACACGCATGGTCCATGGACACGCACAGGAAATACTTACCCATCAGCAGAAGTGTAGGTTTAGTCATCTGGAATTTGGAACATTTCATGACAGGAACATGGGAGTTCTCTGCTTCAGCTCCCACTGTGCCAATAACCTGCCAGCCTTGTGACATTTTCACCTGCACAGAACAGACCCTGGTCATCAGCTAGTGAGTACTATCAAATAGCATCAACCCCCTAACAGTTGACGTTTACAGGTAACTTCCAAAATAAAGGAAACACCAACATAGTGTCTCTATAGAGCATTAGGCCACCACTAGCATCCAGAACAGTATCAATGGGCCTTGGCATAGTTTCAGACACTTGTAGAATCTATTGGAGGGATGCAACACCATTCAACCACGAGAAATTATAATTTGGAGTTTTATTGATGGAAAACACTTTCTTCTGCACCGCTCCAGAATCTCCCATAAATGTTCAATTGCGTTGAGTTCTGGTGACACACACCCTTTAAACCCCCTATGCTCCTTTGAGACCCCTCTTTCAAAGTCACAGATCTCTTCTTCTACCCACAGTAGCCTAAATAATGGGCAACTGGACAATTTTATACATGACCCTGTTAAATGTTTAACTTAGGAATCACATCTGCTTTCAATGTACAGTGCCTTCAGAAAGTATTCATACCCCTTGACTTATTCCACATTTTGTTGTGTACAGCCTGAATTCAAAATGGATTACATTTGTTTTTTCCTCGCCCATCTACACACAATACCCCATAATGACAAAGTGAAAACATGTTTTTGAAAATGTATTGAAAATGAAATACAGAGATATCATTTATGTAAGTTTTCACACCCCTGAGCCAATACATGTTAGAATCACCTTTGGCAGCGCTTACAGCTGTGAGTCTTTCTGGGTAAGTCTCTAAGAGCTTTGGACACATGGATTGTAAAATATTTGTCCATGATTCTTTTAAAAATCAGCTCTGTCAAATTGGTTGTTGATCATTGCTAGACACCCATTTTCAAGGCTTGCCATAGATTTTTAAGCAGATTTAACTCAGGATCATTCATTGACTTCTTGGTAAGCAACTCCACTGTAGATTTGGTCTTGTGTATTAGGTTATTGTCTTTCTGAAAGGTGAATTCATCTCCCATTGTCTGGTGGAAAGCAGACTGAACCAGGTTTTCCTGTAGGATTTTGCCTGTGCTTAGCTCCATTCCATTTCTTTCTTCTCCTGAAAAACTCCCCAGTCATTCAAAATTGCAAACAAACCCATACAATTATGCAGCCACCACTATGCTTGACAATATAGAGAGTGGTACTGAGTAATGAGTTATATTTGCCCCAAACAAAACACTTTGTACTCAGGACAAAAAGTTAATTGCTTTGCCACATTTTTAGCAGTATTACTTTAGTGCCTTGTTGCAAACAGGATGCATATTCTGTACAGGCTTCCTTCTTTTCACTCAGTCAATTAGGTTAGTATAATGGAGTAACTTGTGGAGTAAGTACAAAGTTTTCTATCACAGCCATTAAAACTCTGTTTTAAAGTCACCATTGTGAAATCTCTGAGCGGTTTCCTTCCTCTCCAGCAACTGAGTTAGGAAGGACACCTGTGTCTTTGTAGGTACTGGGTGTATCAATACACCATCCAAACTGCCCAACTCAGATACCATCCATGCAACGTATGTGATTTGTTAAGCACATTCTTACTTCTGAACCAATTTAGACTTGCCAGAACAAAAGGGGTTTAAATAACATAATTCCACTTTGACATTATGGGGTATTGTGTGTAGGCCAGTGACAAAAAAAATGCAACATTTTGTCCAGTTTAAATTCAGGCTGTGACAACAAAATGTGGAAAAAGTCAAGGGGTATGAATACTTTCTGAAGCCACTGTACTTTCATCCCTAATTTACTCAAGTGTTTCCTTTGTTTTGGCAGTTACCTGTAGGTCAAAACAGCTAACAGTAAAGACAAAGGTACAAACACATTCAGAAAATACTCAAGCCAAATAGTGATATTCTGAAAGTATGCTGACCAGTGCATGGCCAGGCTAAAATGCATTAGACAGGTACAGTACCTTCAGCATATCCGCGAGGCTGTCATAGCCATACACTCTCATGACCTCCATTACACCCGAGCTGGCCTTACTCACAACTGGTGTCAACGGACAGCTAGAAGCAAAGAGACACCACATATTACAGTCATAAACTCAATAAATTATTTCTTAGTCTTACAAAACAAAGTTAGATCTTGAATATTGGGTTTGGCTACCTGTTACGAAGACTGCTAGCAACTCCGTCCACCCCAAGAAAATATGCAGAACGCAGGATGGCACCAAGGTTCATTGGGTCCTGCACTCCATCTAGGACTAGCCAGATGGGGATGTGACTGCTGTCCCCAGGGGGCTTGGAGGTCTTGTCCTCTTTGAGGAAACCCAAACAACTGGCCTGTAGGCATAAGCCCTGGTGAACCCCTCCTGAGCACATCTTGTTCAAGTCATTCTTACTAACCCTCTGGATCGGCACACCCTGTCTATGGGCCTCCTCACACACCTGTCGTACAGAGGCCCTACGAGAGGCCTCACCCTCCTTCACAAACAACCTGTGTGCATTCCTTCTGCCCTGGGTGAGAGCCAGGAGACAGGGAGACACACCAAACAATGTCTCATAATTCCTGTGTTCTTCTTTGGACAGTCTTTCTCTCGAGTCCTTCACTAGCCTCTCACACTCCTCTGGAAAGTCATCCAGGCTGAGCTTCCGGAGCTCAGATGACATTCTGCTGTCTGTATTTGCTTTCCTCTCCCGTTGGATTGGGGCACCTCTCTGGAACTCAGATGATACTCTGCTGTCTGCATTGGGCTTCCTCTCCCGGGATACTGAGGTCTCTTTCCTCCAGACATTTCTGGAGGCTGGAGTCTCTGGGTCATCCTTTATGTCTTCAGACTGACCTTTGGCTTTGTACTTTACTACTTCAGACACAGCAGGCATGTGTCGCATTCCAGAGCTGGTTATAGCACTGCGTCGCCACCTCTCTGCTGGTTTGGCTCTGCTGTCCTTAGGCCAGAGGAGAGCACTAGAGCAATGGTAGGACGCAAAGTGACAACCCACTCTCATGTCTGACTCTGATACCAAATTCAACAGTCTACTGTTGACGAACATCCTGGAACACTGACAAGCCAAATTCCAAGTCCCCATGTTCTTAAGATGAAAATACATAAATGTCTCTATAGCTACTGTGACTGGATGGTCAACTTTGAGGAAACTGGATTATGGCAATTAAATAAACGAGCGCCTACCAGCATCAGTCACGCAGATGTCCTTCGGCAAAGCATGGCAAGCTAGCTAACGTAGCTAATTTAGTCAACTTGTTAAAACGTATGCAGACTGGACACCACGTCGTAAAAACAAAACTTTAACATATAGCATTGCCTGAATTAAAACTACATATTACGCTAATTCGTTTCAGTTTATGCTTTTCTAAAAATCCAGACCAATATCATTCAACATCTACTCCAGGTGCTACCCAGCGTGATTTCAAGACTCCGCCTCCTCCAGGAAGTAAACTATATATTTTCTTCATCCTTCAGAGGGTGAACATACCTACTACCATAATCAACACTACCCTCTAACGTTCATTTATAATATTGCATGTCCACACGTTATGTCATGAAACAGACTTTAAAATTGTATTTTTTTTTCTTCAGTTGTATTATTATACTTTGGGGTAAGTGTGCCTCACAGAATAATCTTATTTTACCTTTCCATCTAATGATTGAGAGTGAATATTATCTAACAAGATCACAGCTCAACCATTCACACAGACAAAGTCAGGCCCAGCTGTTGCAGCAGGTGCAACCACATTGTTGAGTAGTTTTTAAGTTATGAGAGCCCCCCTGAGACTAAGCAAAAGTTCAGGGCCCAGTTTACCAAAAGCTTCTTAAGGCAAAATTCATAATTAGAACCTTTGTAGGAGCATCATTAAATTTCAGAGCTGTTTCACCAAACCATCGTTATTAATTTTGCATTTAAACGCTATTTTTTAAATTATTTTATTTACATTTTTTAAATTTAACTAGGCAGGTCTGATGGCTGCCCCAAACCACTCATAGAACAGTTAAGTGCATCATTGCATGTTTTTTATTTGCCGTCCCGTGTCACTTTAGAAGATCTCCGCTAAGCATTGAATCACATGGTTTACCTGTCTCTCTGTGACCACAGATAACTTCAGAACAAAGTTGACTAGAAATAAAAAGTTGCCAATGTCTTCGCAAATGGAACAAACAAGTGATGTATAAAAATATGCTTCAAATGAAAACCGAGATGACTGCATTAAAATCCCCTAGAGTCGATTTCCTCGCCCCACCCTGGAAATCTAATTAGTAGAGTTTATGACCCCTCTACGGAAATATGAACAAAATGGTGCTCTCTGTTTTGCTCTATGACCTCCCACAAGCGTCTTGGGACTCGTCTGTAGTTGGTACAGCCAACCTCCAACTTCTGTCAGTAGCATCCGAACAGTTTGGGGTACACACTTTTCTGTGGAAAGGTGAGACTCTCACAAACATGTCGGTTGCTGTGCTCTAGTTCTCCCAAAGGCCTAAAAATACTAAATTCTCTGGCAACAGCTCTGGTGGACATTCTTGCAGTCAGCATGCCAACTGCCTGCTCCCTGTATTTGGGGAGTTTCTCCCATTATTTTCTGCAGATCCTATCAAGCTCTGCCAGGTTGGATGGGGAGTGTCGCTGCACAGCTATTTTCAGGTCTTTCCAGAGATGTTCGATCAGGTTCAAGTCCGAGCTCTGGCTGGGCCACTTAAGGACATTCCGAGACTTGTCCTGAAGCCACTCCTGCGTTGTCTTGGCTGTGTGCTTAGGGTCGTTGTCATGTTGGAAGGTGAACCTTCGCCCCAGTCTGAGGTCCTGAGCGCTCTGGAGCAGGTTTTCATCAAGGATCTCTCTGTACTTTGCTCCGTTCATCTTTCCCTCGATCCTGATTAGTCTCCTAGTCCTTGCCGCTGAAAAACATCTGCCACCACCACCATGCTTCACCGTAGGGATGGTGCCTGGTTTCCTCCAGACATGAAGCTTGACATTCAGGCCAAAGAGTTCATTCTTGGTTTAATTAGACCTTTTACTGAGGAGTGGCTTCCATCTGGCCATTCTACCATAAAGGTTTGATTGGTGGAGTGCTGCAGAGATGGTTGTCCTTCTGGAAGGTTCTCCCATCTCCACAGAGAAACTCTGGAGCTCTGTCAGAGTGACCATCGGGGTCTTGGTCACCTCCCTAACCAAGGCCCTTCTCCCCTGATTTCTCAGTTTGGCTGGGCGGCAAACTCTAGTAAGAGTCTTGGTGGTTCCAAACTTCTTCCATTTAAAACCTCTTAGGGCTAGGGGGCAGTGTTCGGAAGTTTGGATGAATGACTTGCCCAAAGTAAACTGCCTATTACTCAGACCCGGAAGAGAGGATATGCATATAATTGGTAGCATTGGATAGAAAACACTCTGAAGTTTCTAAAACTGTTAAAATAATGTCTGTGAGTATAACAGAACTGATATGGCAGGTGAAAACCCGAGGAAAATCCATCCGGAAAATGTTTTTTTGAGATCACAGTCCATTTCAATGCTTGTCTATTTATATTTATACAAATAAATAGCTCCCAGATTAAAGTTCCTATAGCTTCCACTAGATGTCAACAGTCTTTAGCAAGGGTTTCAGGCTTGTTTTTTGAAAAATGACAGAGTAGTTGTAGTTTTTCCAAGGTGTCTCTCATTAGAAATGTAGTCTTGTTGAGCGTGTGAATGACGTGCACGCTCTTCGTTATTTATCTTCCCTATTGAACATACTATTCTCTGTCTTAAATTTAATCATTCATTTAGATATTAGAGTACCTGAGGATTAATTAGAAACATCGTTTGACATGTTTGGACGAACTTTACTAGTAACTCGTTTGTATGCATGTTGAACAAGTGGATTACAGAATCAAGCACACCAACTAAACTGACATTTTTGGGATATAAAGAAGTCTTTATTGAACAAAACAACCATTTGTTGTGTAGCTGGAACCCTTGGGATTGCAAACAGAGGAAGATCTTCAAAGATAAGTGATTTATTTTATCGCTATTTGTTACTTTTGTGACGCTTGTGCTGGTTTGGAAAAGTATTTTGGTGTGGGCGCTGTTCTCAGATAATCACATGGTATGCTTTCGCAGTAAAGCCTTTTTGAAATCTGACAACGCGGTTGGATTAATAAGAAGTTCAACTTTTAAATGATGTAAGACACTTGTATGTTCATGAATGTTTAATATTACAATGTTGTAATTTGAATATGGCGCGCTTCAGCTTCACCGGATGTTGTCAATTTTGATCCCTTTAGCGGGTTCTGTGTGCTAAGAGGTTGAATGATGGAGGCCACTGTGTTCTTGGGGACTTTCAATGCTGCAGAAATGTTTTGGTACCCTTCCCCAGATCTGTGCCCTTACACAATCCTGACTCGGAGCTCTACGCACAAGTTCTTATATAGACAGACCTTTCGGATCTTATATAGACAGGTGTGTACCTTTCCAAATCATGTCCAATCAATTGATTTAACCACAGGTGGACTCCAATCAAGTTGTAGAAACATCTCAAGGATGATAAATGGAAACAGGATGCACCTGAGCTCAATTGCAAGTCTCATAGCAAAGTGTCTGAATACTTATGTAAACGGTATGTTTTTTTTAATTTGTAATAAATTTGCAAACATTTCTAAAAACCTGTTTTTGCTTTGCCATTATGGGGTACTGTGTGTAGATCGATGAGGAAGAAAAATATTGAATCCATTTTAGAATAAGGCTGTAAAGTAACATGTGGAAAAAGTCAAGAGGTCTGAATACTTTCCAAATGCACCGTATACAAGGTAATCTGTTCGAGTATGCAGTCTAATTACACTACATGCAAATGCCCATTACATTCACTAGTGTGCATTGTTGGATAGAAGTGAACTACATGTAATTCAACTAGCTCTCTCTAATTCTCTCTCTTTTTCTTTCTCTCTCTCGGAGGAGGACCTAAGCCCTAGGAACATGCCTCAGGACTACCTGGCCTGATGTCTCCTTGCTGTCCCCAGTTCACCTGGTCGTGTTGCTGCTCCAGTTTCAACTGTTCTGCCTCCGGCTATGGAACCCTGACCTGTTCACCGGACGTGTTACCTGTCCCAGACCTGTTGTTTTCAACTCTCTAGAGACATCAGGAGTGGTAGAGATACTCTGAATGATCAGCTATTAAAAGCCAACTGACATTTCTCCAGAGGTGGTGACCTGTTGCACCCTCTACACTGTGATTATTATTATTTGACTCTGCTGGTCATCTATGAACATTTGAACATCTTGGCCATGTTATGTTATAATTTCCACCCGGCACAGCCAGCAGAGGACTGGCCACCCCTCATAGCCTGGTTCCTCTCTAGGTTTCTTCCTAGGTTCTGGCCTTTCCAGGGAGTTTTTCCTAGCCACCGTGCTTCTACACCTGCATTGCTTGCTGTTTGGGGTTTTAGGCTGGGTTTCTGTACAGCACTTTGTGACATCAGCTGATGTAAGAAGGGCTTTATAAATACATTTGATTAAACTAATAATTGAATTACATTTTGCAGTAACTTGTTTTACTAAATTCAAATATTAGTAGTGATTTCAGTTGTTAATTCCTTTTTTGCCATGTAGTGGCATAGATAGCTACTGGGACTAAACACTACTACTTTTGCTAAAATAAAATAGGTGAAATAGGCAGGAATGTCCTTTCCTTTCAGCATCAGATCTCCCTAATTCTCACTTTGTGTTCAGTAGGCTAAATCACACATTCTGTTAACATCTGACTACAGCGATCTGTGCTAGCAATTTGTAGTCTACGACATTTCAGATGTATTTCCACAAAGCATTGGAAAAAAATTCTAAGAAACTTTAGTTAAGTAAACTATATATTTCTTAATGGTAGCTTTAGTGTAGCTTAACTTCTTCCAGTGTGAAATAATTGGTAGCTTGGTAAACTATATATTTTCAGAGTAGCTTCCAACACTGCTTGTGCGGTAGGTAACATGCTGGAATTAGTCACTGTGTTATATCCGATAGAGCCCTATTCTATTTGAATTTACAGTGATGACAATAAGGTAACGCCAATCAATCACGTGTATCATTTTTATTATAATATGCCAAACCAGTTCTACTAGAGCTACATACATTTTTACCTGTCCTAGGTACACTTACTCATCATCGTCAATACAAGACACGCCACAAACAGGTGGATATCAATGTCACCAACATCAATGGTTAGGTATGAGCAGTTTCTTCTTGTCACATTAATCACATTAATCAATTGAGTCATACAAGGTGCATTTTCCCCAAGATCTGTAAACCACCAACTATTGTTCATTTCTTTCTCAGCACTGACTGAACAATACCAAAAGCCTCAAATCGTAATTGTATGAAATGGCACCATAATACAACAGAATTTTAAAAAGGCAATGTAACGTTCGTCTGGTGGTGTATGAACGGACCAAGGCGCAGCGGGTGATGAATACATAACTATTTATTACAAACAGACGAAACACTTACAAAACACTAGAACAAACTACAAAACAATAAACGAAGGCAACAGACCTGGACTACGAACTTACACGTAACAAAGAACGAACAAGTACTGACTACAAACAAAACGAACTCACGATACAGTCCCGTATGGTGCAACAAACACTGACACAGGAAACAATCACCCACAAACAAACAGTGTGAAAACACCTACCTTAATATGACTCTCAATCAGAGGAAACGCCAAACACCTGCCTCTAATTGAGAGCCATACCAGGCAACCCATTAACCCAACATAGAAAACACATAACATAGACTACCCACCCAAACTCACGCCCTGACCAATTAAACACATACCAAACAACAGAAAACAGGTCAGGAACGTGACAGGCAATACATTTTGGTTTAGTTTTATTATACGCAACTTAATGTTTTTCCTTTCCTTTTATAATGTGTCTGGGGGGACAAAAATAGGGAAAATTAACAATTCAATGTTATGTATTACATTTTCTGTGAAGGGCAAACTGCTAAAATTAATTGTCCATAAGTGAGTGGTTGAATCTTGTACCAGTGTGTAAAAGTGTCTCCTTCACCTTAAAACAGGCCACTTTCATTAACTTCCCATAACTTCTTAGCGACAGCGTAGTTTTTGCCTTTGGCAACCACGTCCTGCGGTGCACAGCAGAAGAAGTAACGTCCGCTCAGGGGCTCGATGCCATCCTGGAGGGCACAGTGGAGTGGAGTCTGGGCACCGGATTCTGGATCCACGAACAACAGTCTGGCTATTGGCTTGATGATGAATTTCTGCCCCAAGCTGCAGTTTCGGGGTAGCTTCGTTTTCACTACTCCTACATGGGCCAAACATAATAGAGATATGAGTTAATTGAAAGAACACAGTTGAACTGATAACTATCCAACACAGGAAAATACACACCCTTAGCCTGTAACCCATGACTTGTAGAGTGTATTTATTAACTTTAATTTAACCAGGGGAACCTATTGAGACCAGGGTCTCATTTCCAAAGGTGCCCTGAGAACAACAGTTCAAACAATGTGAGCAACAATTCAAGCACGATCACTACAAAATTACAGTTACAACATTTCAAATAAATTATGTTACATTCAAAAGGGCAGTATAAACTAATATGTACTATCAATTAAAACAAGTGCAGTTTCCATTGGTTACATTTTTTATTAAATTCACCTCTTGGGAACAAATAATTAAGTCTTAGAGTGACCTATAGGCCATTCCAGGACTGAGGGGCATAGTAACTGAAAGCAGTCTTCCCTAACTCAAAGGAGACCTGTGGAACCTCTAATGGAAGTGAGAGTGAGTTTTCTAGTTACTAGATTTCTAATTTAGAGGTGAGGCAAGGTAGTATGGGAAGGACTCGTTGTTGTTCATTGTGACAGACATACCATTTAATCATTTTGAAGGAAATGACCAACCTGGGTGAACACCGTAGCAAGTGACATTGGTCCCCTTCAGCCTCTTGGCCAGCTCGTGGTTGAAGAGAACATTGCACAGTTTGCTTTAGCAGTAAGAGTGGAAGAACTGCCAGCTGTACCTCCCGGTGCCCAGGTGTTTATTAGTGACAAGGGCATCAAAGTCAATGTTTCCCCAGCAATATGCCATGGAGCCCAGTGTGACTACATGGCCCTCAGTGCCCTCCTTCAGGTGGTCCAGCAAAAGACAGGTCAGCAGGAAGTGGCCGAGGTGGTTGACCCCAAACTCAATTGCAAAGCAATCAGCAGTGCGCCCATCCGCCACCAGACCTGGAGAGTAATCAGAGATGGTGCAATACAGTCCAATAGCCCTTTTCCACTCATGTCTTCTTTTTATTACAATATGACCACTGTTAATGAGCAGACCCCGTCTAGCCTCTGTCTTCAGGAAGGTCTCGGTGAAAGAATGCACTGCCTGGACGCTCCCCAGGTCTAACTGCATGTACACCACATCAGTGGTGCCCGTCTTTTGAAATACAAATAACAATTTGCTAGACCTATATTTACAGGCATATCATTTTTTTCTAATGGTACATCTCACTAATGAATATTTGAAAACAAATTTGGAATAATTGATTTTCATAATATTCTCACATCCTTTTTATATCACTTATAGCAAGTTCAGCTTTCTTTTGGATGTGGCATGTCAGGATTACTCTTGCAACCCTCCTGGCAAGCTCCATAGCAGTGGCTTTTCCAATGCCAGTGTTCACACCTATAGAGTGAACAAGACATTGACAGTTCCATAAGTGCAAAGCAAACCTGATTGAAACTTGATTCAAGCCCTGAGGTACAGTAACATCGCCTACTAAAGGCTGCATGAGACAGCAACAAAGATGACACCACATTTGTACATTTAGCAGACACTCTTATCCAGAGGGACTTACAGGAGCAATTAGGGTTAAGTGCCTTGCTCAAGGGCACAATGATTTTTTACTTATAGTCCTCTCGGGGATTTGATTCAGCGGCCTTTTGGTTACTGGCACAACGCTCTTAACCGCTAGGCTACCTGGCGCAATTTAAAACAGTTCAAGGGTTATTTGATTAAAGGGGCATTCAGCAGTTGCTACATTCATTTTTGGACTTATAATTAATGATACACTACATGGACAAAAGTAGGAGGACACCTGCTCATCTCATTCCAAAATCATGGGCATTAATATGGAGTTGGTCCCCACATTGCTCCAATAACAGCCTCCACTCTTCAGGGAAGGTTTTCCACTAGATGTTGGAACATTTCTGTGGGGACTTGCTTCCATTCTGCAACAAGAGCATTAGTGAGGTCAGGGATTAGGCCTAACCCACCAAGATGTACATGCTAAAATCACCACTGATGATAAGATATTGAGCTCTCACAATGACAATGTCATGGCAAGACTGACATTCGGATCAGTCTCTGGGAATATTGACCTTCAAAGCAGTCAAACATTTTTAAGGACAAAATATTTTCTAACTTACCTGTTATTATTACAGACTTCCCTGCCATCGCTGGATTTGCTTTACATTTTGAGCTCTTGAAAATAGTTTCAACAAAGAGAATGTACAATGCAACTACACCAGCTGCAACTAATAAAGGTAGTATGATGGTTTTGCACAGTCGTGTGACACATCTCTATCTAACCTCGTAGAAGTGAATATAACGTGGTTAGTTGTAATGCATGTTTTTTGTTACCTGTGAGACCTAGGCTACCTATCCCACTGGTTCCACGCAGGTACAATATTCTGAACAAACCTGTCCGGATTTACTATTCAATTGCTTCGTAGTGTGCTTGACTCAAAGGAGGCCGCATCTACATTTGTGTGACTTATGCTCAGAATACCATGGACGCATTAAAAAGACAGGTCTAGACCACTGACGCTGTGTCAACACTTGACACTTACATGTGACTTCTGCTATCAAAATATGAAGGTAATAATGCATTTAGATTATAATTTACTTAGATGCATGAATACACTACACCAAAAGCTTTATTTTATGGCTGTTTTAAAACTGTAAGAGCTGTCGCTCTCCTCATCCTCAGATGAGGTGAGGAGAGAAGGATCTTCTGACCAAAATGCGGAGTCTGGGAAATATGCCATCTTTATTATAAATTACAAACGATGCAGATGGCAACACGAAAACTAAACAAAACACTTTCAAACTACAAAATAACAAAACGACGTAGAACGAAAACCTGAACATAAACTTACATAACTGAAACGTAAACTCACGAACAGGCAACAGACGACATCGAAACAAAACGAACAGCCAAACAGTCCCGTTTGTGAATATACATCGAATAACGACACGAAGACATCACAGGAGACAATCACCCACAAACACACAGTGATAATGCCCTACCTAAATATGACTCTTGATTAGAGGAAAATGCAAACCACCTGCCTCTAATCAAGAGCCATACCAGGCACACCGAAACCAACATAGAAACAGATAACATAGACTGCCCACCCAAAACACATGCCCTGACCATAAACACAATAAAAAACAACATAAAACAGGTCAGGACTGTTACAGTACCCCCCCCTCAAGATGCGCACGCCGGGCGCACAAGCACAAAATCCAGGGGAGGGTCCGGGTGGGCAGTTGACCACGGTGGTGGTTCCGGCTCAGGACGCTGTCCCCATACCACCATAGTCACTCCCCTCTTCTTTCTACCCCTTCTAATGCCCACCCTAACACTACCTTCCCCTAAATAAACAGCTAGCACCAGGACAAGGGGCAGCACCGGGACAAGGGGTAGCACCGGGACAAGGGGCAGCACCAGAACAAGGGGCAGCACCAGGATAAGGGGCAGCACCGGGACAAGGGGCAGCACCGGGACAAGGGGCAGCACCGGGACAAGGGGCAACACCGGGACAAGGGGCAGATCCCGGCTGAAGGACTCTGGCAGGTCCTGTTTGGACGGCTCTGGCAGGTCCATGCTGGCTGACGGCTCTCTACGCTCATGGCAGGCTGACGGCTCTTGACGCTCATGGCAGGCTGACGGCTCTCGACGCTCATGGCAGGCTGACGGCTCTCGACGCTCATGGCGCTCTGACGGCTCTCGACGCTCATGGCTCTCTGACGGCTCTGGCTGCTCATGGCTCTTTGACGGCTCTGGCTGCTCATGGCTCTTTGACGGCTCTGGCTGCTCATGGCTCTTTGACGGCTCTGGCTGCTCATGGCTCTCTGACGGCTCTGGCTGCTCATGGCTCGCTGGCGGCTCTGGCAGATCCTGTCTGGTTGGCGGCTCTGGCAGATCCTGTCTGGTTGGCGGCTCTGGCAGATCCTGTCTGGTTGGCGGCTCTGGCAGATCCTGTCTGGTTGGCGGCTCTGGCAGATCCTGTCTGGCTGACGGCTCTAGCGGCTCCTGTCTGGCTGACGGCTCTAGCGGCTCCTGTCTGGCGGATGGCTCTGTAGGCTCATGGCAGACGGGCGGCTTTGCAGGCTCATGGCAGACGGGCGGCTTTGCAGGCTCATGGCAGACGGATGGCTCAGACGGCGCTGGGGAGACGGATGGCTCAGATGGCGCTGGAGAGACGGATGGCTCAGATGGCGCTGGGGAGACGGATGGCTCAGATGGCGCTGGGGAGACGGATAGCTCTGTAGGGAGGAGAAGGAGAGACAGCCTGGTGCGTGGTCTAGGCACCGGCTGCGCTGGAGAGGAGGAAACAGCAGGAGAGAGAACCCGGAGAGACAGCCTGGTACGGGGGGCTGCCACCGGAGGACTGGTACATGGAGGTGGCACCGGATATACCGGACCGTGAAGGAGGACACGTGCTCTTGAGCACCGAGCCTCCCCAACCCTACCAGGTTGAATGAACCCCGTAGCCCTGCCAGTGCGGCGAGGTGGAATAGCCCGCACTGGGCTATGCAGGCGAACCGGGGACACCACCTGTAAGGCTGGTGCCATGTACACCGGCCCGAGGAGACGTACTGGAGACCAGCTACGTTGGGCCGGCTTCATGGCACCCGGCTCGATGCCCAACCTAGCCCTCCCAGTGCGGCAAGGTGGAATAGCCCGCACTGGGCTAAGCACGCGTACTGGGGACACCGTGCGCTTTACCGCATAACACGGTGTCTTACCAGTACGACGCCTTCTACCTCCACGGTAAGCACGGGGAGTTGGCTCGGGTATCCTACCCGGCTTTGCCACACTCCTCGTGTGCCCCCCCCCAAGAAATTTTTGGGTCTTACTCACGGGCTCCCAACCGCGTCGTCGCGCTGCCTCCTCATACCAGCGCTCCTGGGCTGTGGCTGCCCTCTTCTCCTCCTTAGGACGGCGATATTCCCCTGGTTGAGCCCAAGGTCCTCTACCGTCCAATATCTCCTCCCAAGTCCAGAAATCCTTATTGCTCCGTCGAGCATTCCCATACCGCTTGGTCTCTGTATTTTGGTGGGTGATTCTGTAAGAGCTGTCGCTCTCCTCATCCTCAGATGAGGTGAGGAGAGAAGGATCTTCTGACCAAAATGCGGAGTCTGGGAAATATGCCATCTTTATTATAAATTACAAACGATGCAGATGGCAACACGAAAACTAAACAAAACACTTTCAAACTACAAAATAACAAAACGACGTAGAACGAAAACCTGAACATAAACTTACATAACTGAAACGTAAACTCACGAACAGGCAACAGACGACATCGAAACAAAACGAACAGCCAAACAGTCCCGTTTGTGAATATACATCGAATAACGACACGAAGACATCACAGGAGACAATCACCCACAAACACACAGTGATAATGCCCTACCTAAATATGACTCTTGATTAGAGGAAAATGCAAACCACCTGCCTCTAATCAAGAGCCATACCAGGCACACCGAAACCAACATAGAAACAGATAACATAGACTGCCCACCCAAAACACATGCCCTGACCATAAACACAATAAAAAACAACATAAAACAGGTCAGGACTGTTACAAAAACTAACATCCTGCAACTCTACGTATTAATGATTCATGTTCACTACTTGGTCAATTGATTTATTGTTTAAATCTATGCAAATAAATTATATGAATTGATAGTTCACCCCTCTGTTTTCTTTTATTCTGTAATAGGGTGTATTGTAACCATGTGTTCAAGCTGATCAAATCAAAGTTTATTTAGCGCTGTCCTTTCAGAACCATGAAGGGCACTCCAATCATTCACAATAACACTACTCATCCTTTATTAGTATTACAAATAGAAGATGATCACTTCTCACAATGGTGCTTGTTTAGTAAAGTAAGATCAAAGCTGAATCAATGTCTTGCAAGATCACATAACAATGAATTTGCATTTTACATAACAAAACCAAATTAGTATAGCATAGTATGCATATAGGCTAATGTTACTGTTTCACCAAAAACACCTCCTCATTTCTAATGAGATTTTATGATGGTTAGTTGAAGCTAAATAGTCAAAAATAAATATTATGCATCAAAACTCAACAGAGCCAGCAGAATATATGCTTTGATTTAAACAAAAAACAAGAAAGGCTACTACTTTGTTAACATCCTCTGCACTAATTCGCTCATGAAACAGTAGTTCAAGAAGATCAAAATGTATAGGCTATTCCTATGAAACTGATTGAGATCAATCAAATGATTGGCATGCAGATGCAGTTTCACTGGTTAAACGTGAATAATTATCATTCAGATTGACAGTGATGACAGCCTATTTTGAAATTAGGCATGCCTAACTTGGTGTTTGAGGCAATTAAAAATATACAATTTCCTTGACATAATATGTGTGGGCATAGGCAGACGTTGCAATTGGAGGTTGCATTTTATGCATATTTTATAACAGGGTTCTCCAACCCTGTTCCTGGAGATCTACCATCCTGTAGAGCCCTGTAATGATAGGCTATTCAATAGGCTACATCTGTCAGTACAAACTTTGATCGAAGAAATCATGACTAGTAAAGGCCCAGTTCACTACTTTTGTGAAAAAAAGTTTTTCCCAACTACAGATGGCTATATTGGTCCTCTAATACAGGATGAGTAAAGGCCCAGTGCACTACTTTTGTTATTATTATTTTTTCATGTTTTTTTATTCAGAATATTTTTTTATTACGATTCTTCAGGGGGTGCTGAAGGTGCTGCAGCACCCCCTGAAAAATCGTAATAAAAAAATATTCTGAATAAAAAAACACTACTTCCCGCAGCTATGGTCTAGATGCACAAAAGTAGCATTGTGATCAGATTGTATTCTGATCTGGCTGACCACTTCAGGAGGTGGTCAAGGACCCATTGTGTACGGATTTCTCCTCAGTCTGGATGCAATCAGGCAACCAAAAGTGCATACAGTGGGCGATGTCATCAGCACATCAGCACTGTCTCCAGAAAACGTGTTTCAGGAGCGAGAGGCGTCTTTTTTCATTAAAGTGTTTTCTGGCTTCATAAATGCTTGCCAGCATTACTAGGAAAACAATTTATTGTTTGGCAAGAGTTATGCTATCCTGTTTGCAATCCCTTCAGCTTTGCTAGCTAGCTGGCTTGTCAGAGGTTAGCTGGCTAGTTAGCTACAGTAGTTGGCTACTGCCATCAAGTTGTTGTGTTATTATCAGATTTAGCCTGTTCCATCATTTGCAGAATGCATACAGACATTTCAATATAGCACGGGAAAAAGGGAATCCAGACACAACATGGACACGGTAGACACATTTCAATGTAGGTGTAGACGCATGACGTGTTCGAAATTCCGTGATCAGAAATCAATGATCAGAATACAAAGCTGCATAAACTGTCAAGCGTAGACATGGCCTCAGATCTGGATGCACATCTTGCACATTAATGTCAGCGTTTAGACAGGCAACACAATTCTGATATTATTTCCACTAATTGGCAGTGGTGTAAAGTACCCTTGTGTGGTGTTCATGTTTTTGTTATTCACCCAATGTTCACAGGTCTGATGGACACACAAAATTATTGTTTAAAAAAAAAAAATCATTTTTTTAATTTTTTTAAACAATACAGATATAACAATTTATGTTAAAACACTTAATAGTTAGATGTTGATATATCAATTACAAGCAATATAGACAGCATACATGGTTGATATTTGCCATTTACATTTTTTCAAATAAAATTATAATCAAGACATGGGTGGAATAAATCATGTTTATCTTGAGCAAATAAAAATGAAACAAGGTTTTGTCTCCACTATTGATGTTTATTGCTTTGGACTGAACACGTTGGAAGGACTAATTTTACATACAGTATTTTATGAAAATGATAAATGAGCCCCAATGAACACAAATTATGGCTGGTCTATACACCACATGAGGGACAGAGTTTTACTGTGTGTGTGTGTTGCAAATGTATTTATTGCACTTGATGCATGTGTACTGTGTATTTTTGTCCTTCTTGGGTCCACACACATCGCAGCGCTTCTTCTTGTTGCTACCGGCTGCAATCTAGAATGATGAAATAATTTAGTTCAGGAATTTTACTAACATCTCACTCACTCACATATATAGCTAAAGCAGGCCAAGGTAAGAGAATCAGACACACACACATGCAACAACATCACTCACACTAACTTCTTGTATTTGAGTTGTTGGTTCTGTGGGTCGGGTGGAATCCTTCTTTCTGTCATAACTCTCCTGTGACGATCTGAAGGATCAGGTAAGAGTGGATCCGCTCTACAGCGTGCTCTCTCTCATAGAGGAGGAGAGCGGGAAGTCGGCTGTTTTATGGTCGGTCATAAAATACACTGCCCCTATGCTCTGTAGTGTTCGAGATTGGAAAGTAAACTGTGGAACACAGAGAGACCCTTGGGCATCAAAAGTTTTAATAATTAAACAATATTTCTATTTTTGAGAATGAGGGAGTGGTCCATGGACACTTAAGGTACAGTCATGTGTTTCATTTGGTGATCACATGAGGGACAGGAAACCCCCATTACTGTATCTCTGTTTGTGTACATTTTTCAATTATCAGATTTACATCTAGATATTGGATAAAATGAAGGAGTAAATATGAAACTATTTGTGAGAAGATGTAATGTGATGTTGGCTTTCTGATCAAGATCCTTGTTAAGATTTAAAGTTTTAACTAGTCAGTGGCCACGCCCCCGTGAGGCCAGACATTACATCAGGCATCATGGAATCGCCCCTTTTTCCACAGAGTATAAAACCACTTCCCCCAAAATGTACATTAAGTCAGACGGAGTCCCCACGTTGGAATGGATACAATTCTATAGATCATTAGACTAGAAAACCTGCAGCTGACGCTACTTGTTGAAATGGTTGGTACTACAACTCTATCAAAGGACAAGACCATACAGCGTGGAGCATTGGCTACACAGCTGGAAATGGTTCAACTCTGAGACTTTTGATTCACTACAGAAGTAAGAAATCCTAGGCCGTCGAACTACCAGTCTGCAGCCGGAAATGTACAAAGTCTAGGGCAAGAATACAGACAACCGCCGAAACATCTATTCTATGCGACAACCATGGGTACACCTGACGTATCCATTATGAACACAACCAGAGACTTTCTGTCGATTGACTCTCCAGCAGATGGACCAGCAACCACAGAGAGAGACAACAAGACATGCACTCGTAAATATGTAAATAGCAATTTATTTTCAAATGAGCGGTCGTTCTTGTAAGGTATTAGTAACTTCTATGAGTGTAGTTATCAGCTATAAGTTTCCCGCTCTTGAGCGGTCCACACCACCTTTCCTTTGTCTACCAAGCCGTCATATCAGTTTTATCCGCTAGGGACTTTTTCTTTGTATCATGTAATACATGAAACTAATTGTGTGTGTTTTCATGTATTTCTGTGATTTGATTAGTTAGTTAGTAAATAAATATTTAAGCTAATTTGTATATCACTGATTCATAATTTATGCTAGGGTTCGTGCAGATATCCAAGGGTTTGCGACATTCAGATATGAGACTGATGAGGTAATAATACATTGACTAATCGATAAGTTATGAAAATATCTGAAATAGACACTCTATAAACATTTTTTTTTCATTGTGCCCCGGCTTCCTAGTTAATTAAAGTCACATGATTAGTTTAATCAAGTAATAATTACACAGAGAATTGATTTGATAATACAACAGTCTTCACGTTAATGAATAGTCGCAGACACAACATTCCTCGCGATGGCTGCAGAAGCTGGGGTCCTTGGGATATGTTGCCTCCTCTGGATTTGAGGTCTAACCAATGCCTTGCCCAGCTCCTTGAGAAAGAGCCATCTCCGCTGTAGCTTCCCCCTGTTCCAATCTGGGTTCCACGCCATACAGATAACAAACGCGTTGTACACCGAGATGTCCAAGATGTTGAAGAGTATCACAAGTGGCCAGGGTAGGGTTCTTCTTTTGCAGCTGTAGCCAGTCACCAGCTTGTCTAAATTGTTCACTCCTCCTTTTGTGGCATTGTACTCCATTATGATTTCTGGTTTTGGATATTCCTGGCCACAGATTCTCACATCCCTATGCAGTGTACTCATGAGTACCACATCTTTGCCTTTCTTTGGCACGTAGAACCCTAGGGACGTGTCGGCCATGAACACAAACTTAGAGGAACTAATAGGCTTGTTCCGTATATTCAACAGCTGAGTTGGGAGCTCTGGCTTGTTTTTTTGCATTGTTCCTACCATCGTCAGCTTCCTCTTGAGGAGATCCTGTCCCAGCTTGTGCAAAGTAAAAAAGTTATTGCATTTCATGTAGTGGCCACAGAGTCCCTGTGTCATGTCCAGGACAACCCGCATTCCTTGGTTCTTCTCAGGGTCTCCTCCATCTAGTTTCCCCGTATACACTTGCATGTTCCATGCATATGTTGAAGCAGCATCACAGGCAGCCCAGATCTCGATTCCATATTTTGTGGGTTTAGACGGTATGTACTGCCTGAAGGGGCAGCAGCCCCTAAATGGCATAAGCTGCTCATCAACAGTAAAGTCGGGCCCAGGGTTGTAAAACAGGGGAAGGCGGTCCACCCACTTGTCCCACACTGACCTGATTGCAGCTAGCTTGTCTCTATGCCGCTGAGCTGGTCTGGTGCCTCGGTTATCAAAGCGGATAATCCTGGAAATAATGTGGAAGTTTTCCAGAGACAATGTTGCACGGAAAAGTTCTCTGCCAGTTTCTGCATCCCACAGGGATTCTGTGGATTCCCCATTGGATCTGAAAACACCAGCAAGGTGTAACCCCAAAGTATGCATGTAAATGAGTTTGGTCCATCTCCTTCCATCTCTTTCCAGAAAACACTGTCCCTCCAAATTAGTGCAGTCCAGAATGATTTTCTGGATGGTGTCTGGGATGAACAGTTCAAATGAAGACTTTACGTCCTGCACATGAGTAACCGCCATCCGCGTCGGCCCTGGTTGTATCCTTATCACATTGGCAGCCATGCGGGGTGGCTCATTCCTTGGGCAAGAAGACCATTCAATTTCACAATTTTTTGACATCCATATTTCTCCTCCTGCAAGCTGCTGATGAGCTGGTTGCTGATGGCCTGGTCCTGGGGCTGGCTGAGGGTCAATCTCATCCTCTTCTTCCAACTCACTGTCAGACTCCAACTTGATCCTAATACTTGGAAAATTCTTCATCTTCCAAAGTAGAAGACATTCCTTCCACACCAGCTTCTCTCTCTTCAAAAATGATTTCTAAGGCCCTCTGAGCAGAGATTATTTTTGCCATACTGATTGTGGTAAGGATCCACACATGCAAAGCTGTTTATTTGTTGTGTCCCTCCCCCAATTTGCAGCTGGCAAGGGTAGAGTGTGGGAATATACAGAATCTTTTACAATGTATCGAAATAATGTATTGTAATACCATTGTGCAGGTTCCCGCAAGACATTTTGTAGTTTCACACACAACAAAGGGTAAAGAGTGCGAGAAAAGTGGGAGACAGATAGACAGTCAGGGAGACAGACAGGTTATTGGTGCTATGTTAAAACAGCAGACCCAGGGAGGAGGAAGACAGAGTGAAGGCACACAGCAAACCATTTTGTTTCATTTGCCAGTGACTGGAACGAATTGCAAAAATCGCTGAAGTTGGAGACTTTTATTTCCCTCACCAACTTTAAACATCAACTATCTGAGCAGCTAACCGATCGCTGCAGCTGTACATAGTCCATCTGTAAATAGCCCACCCAATCTACGTACCTCATCCCCATACTGTTTTAATTTTATTTACTTTTCTGCTCTTTTGCACACCAGTATCTCTACTTGCACATCATCATCTGCTCATTTATCACTCCAGTGTTATCTGCTAAATTGTAATTATTCGCTCCTATGGGCTATTTATTGCCTACCACCTCATGCCTTTTGCACACACTGTATATAGACTTTCTTTTTTCTACTGTGTCATTGACTTGTTTATTGTTTTATTGGCTTGTTTATTGTTTACTCCATGTGTAACTCTGTGTTGTTGTCTGTGTCACACTGCTTTGCTTTATCTTGGCCAGGTCGCAGTTGCAAATGAGAACTTGTTCTCAGCTAGCCTACCTGGTTAAATAAAGGTGAAATTAAAAATGAAAAAATTAATTTGTACTTGTTTTCACCTACACACACACTTCCCCACACTTTTATTACCCTCGGGTCCAGTGGACCCAACTGTAACCCCACATATGTAATATAAATGTGTAGGGGGGTGCACAGTGTGGACTCAATGAAAATTGGTTATTTTACATGTTCTTCACAGAAAATGAGGCAAGGCAAATGAGTCTCAGGTTGAAAAAATAATTAATTGTATTATTTTTCTTTTAGTAAACATTGAAAATGGGTCCCACAGACCCGAACGCCATACGAGGGTTAGGCAGAATAACTTTAAAGTACTACTTAAGTAGTTTTTTTAGGTATTTTTACTATTTACATTTTTGACAACTTTTACTTCACTACATTCCTAAAGAATGTACTTTTTACCCCACACATTTTCCTTAACACCCAAAAGTACTCGTTACATTTTTAATGCTTAGCAGGACTATGAAATTCAGACACTTATCAAGAGAACATCTCAGGTCAACTCTACACCCTCTGATCTGGCAAACTCACTAAGCATCTGCTTCGTTTGTAAATTATGTCTGAGTGTTGGAGTGTGCCTCTGGCTACCCGTAAATGAAAAATAAAAAATAAAATGGTGCCGGCTGGTTTGCTTAATATAAGGATTTAAAAAATAATAATTATACTTTGACTCTTGATACTTAAGTATATTTAAAAACAAATACTTAAAGACTTTTACTGAAGTAGTATTTTACTGGTTGACTTTCGCTTGAGTCATTTTTTATAAAGGTATCTTTACTTTTACTCAAGTATGACAAATTAGTACTTTTTCCACCACTAAAATTAGTCTTTTGACCAATCACATCAGATATTTTCACATCAGATCTTTTCAGAGCTGATGTGATTGATCAAAAGGCAAATTAGTGAAAAATAATAATAATAATAATAATTGGTCTCCCTGTGTAAACGTAGCAATTCTGACCCAGGAGGTGGTCAGAGACGCATTGTGTGGATTTCTCCTTATTTTTCCTCAGTCTGGAGTCTACATGCATTAGCAAAAAATGATAAATTAAGTAGTCCTTGGTTTTGTAATCTAATCGAACTCAGATAGGTATTATGTATCTCACCTAGTGTTTAGATAATTAATGGTCATCCTAGAGTGTGCTGTGTGAAATCTTGTATAGCTTTTTCATCATACTCAGGCCTACACTTTAGGCTACTAGTGTACCTGCCAAAGCATCTCTAAACTGCTAATCTTCCCAAGGTAACTTTATTACTTTATTTTAGTAACAGTTGGCCTATGTCTGATTGCATGAAACAGTGTATAGCCTATAAGAAATGTTGTGTAGACAATACAATAAGAGGCAAAGATGGTATGGTGTGTATTTTAATTCCCTTTATTACCAGTGGCTCTGCCTATTGAACTTGACTGTGGTCGGACAGAGACACTTCCCCAGAGACATATCACCTAGGCCTAGGGTTTTTCTGGAATAGTTAAGTAGCAGTCTTGAGACAAGGGGAGAGGATATGCCAAGCTTTTTTAAAAATTCAATATTCAATCAATCGATTCAATCTTTTCAGTATAACTTTGACTTTCACCCACTGCCACACTTAAGAGTAACGGAATGGAACAGATTTCCAGCATTCAATTGGACTTGAATACATCTCCGTAAAAAATTATCAGGAAAAGCAACACGTTTTCAGGATTGTCCCACCAGAGTTTTGGCCCTGATTAATACAGTGAAAAGCAGGGTCTCTGTGTTTGCATTAAGACATGCCACAAAGTATCTCACTGACTTCCCACAATTTTTTGTCCACAGCTTCATCTTTGGCGTTGGCATTCACCTTCTGTACTGCACGCACAGCAGGAGAAGTAGCATCCACTCAGAGGCTCTATACCCTCCTGGAGGGCACAGTAGAGTGTAGTCTGGGCCCCAGATTCTGCGTCCATATAGATGAGCGAAAGGATAGGTGCCGACATCATACACCACAAGAAGCTTGAATAGCGTCCTATTTCTGTCTTGACTGCTCCTGTGACAGAAAATAAACAGAACTAGTAAGCATACTGTATATTTCTGCACAGTTACAGTACATACCATCCGAACTTGCTTACATGCTATAAAGTGTTGAAGCACTGACCTGGACACAAGCTGTAGCAGGTGACATTTGTTCCCTCCAGTCTTTTGGCAAGCTCGTGTGTGAAGAGCATATTACACAGCTTGCCATGACTATACTTCTTAAACAAAGTCCAGTCAGATTCTCCAACAGCCAGGTCTTTGTGGGTACTCAGGCAGTTAAAATCAATTTTGCCATACTCATGAGCTTTGGAGGCGACAGTCACCACTCGACTCGGACCGCATTCCTTCAGACGGTCCAGCAGCAGCACAGTTAACAGGAAGGGCCGAGGTGATTAACGCCAAAGCTCATTCCCACGCCATCCTTTGTCTTGCCACCATTCATAAGCCCTGCATAAAGAGGACCAATGTTTTCAAAAGAAATACACCTTCACTGCTTTGTTAATGCAGGTTTGCTGTATATTCTTTTATGTCCTACACCTGCATTGCTTGCTGTTTGGGGTTTTAGGCTGGGTTTCTGTACAGCACTTTGATATATCAACTGATGTAAGAAGGGCTATATAAATACATTTGATATTAAGAAACAGACTTCAGGAAGGTCTCAGCAAAAGATCGCACAGACTGTAGGCTTCCAAGGTCCAGCTCCATGAACACAACCTCATTGTTTCCAGTCTCCTGAGAAAGTAAGAATGACCAGTCAGATGCTCTGTGTTCCTCACTTTATAGAGACTAATAAACCAACCCGTCAACAAATTAATCAGCTAAAGTGTCCAGAGCACAACTATCTGTAAAATGTGAATGAGGGACAGTGTGTGAGGAGGAGTAAACCTGACTTGAGGGGAACTACAGTAATATCGTCCATGTATGATCCACTGGCACCCCCTCAGTCAAAGACATGTAACTACAGCAAGGTTCGACTGTTTACCAGACATCTGGAGTGAGACATGGATTCTGACACCTCTCTTACCTTCTTGATGTCACTGATGGCAGCTTCTGCCCTTTGCTTATCTCGGCAGGCCATTATAACCCTGGCACCTCTTCTGGACAGATCTATTGCTGTTGTTTTCCCAATGCCCGTGTTAGATCCTGGAGACACCATTGGGACACACCCACATAGACGTCTAGTTTATGTCCAACGCCAAATGTTTTAAATACAATTCTACAATTGAGCAAAGAAATGCGGAATCAGTCCCATATGAGCACCAATAATAACAGTACTGTTAGAATTTATGTTTATGCACTATAGGCTGTTAGCATATTGGTTGAAAGTGAATGTTGTTTTGTTGCACACACACACACACAATACAGAGGGGAGTAGGTGTGTAAGGACTGACCACCACAGGCCATAAAAGCTGTGGACAGTCTGGAGAGGGGAGGGGTGCATCTCTCTAGACCAACCAGGAGTTTAGATTACTGGACAATACCATATTAGGAACTGTTTCAGTGTAGAATTGAGGGGGACACAGGATGGAGCTGCTCTACCCAACAACCAGTTGTGGAGAAGGGAAACGCCAAGGGGCTTGGACAAGTTTGGGGGCCCACAAAGGAGGAGCAAGAGTATGAACCATGCTAAACCTCTACTATGATAGGCCAACTGGACAAGTTGAGAATAAACTTGTCATAGTATAAAACTACTATTTTGAGTACATTCCACAGTTCTCTGATCTACCCTGCGCGGAGATCCAGTGAACCCGTATATACGAAAATTGCATTTACCATTTGAGTTTAATTAAAATACTTAAAATATATTCGGCGACTATGAATCACATTTTGTCCTGATGCCAGATTTGAACTGACGCAAATCTCTTTCTGTACATAACATTAGATAACGGTCACTTACTGACTGTACAAGACGATGAATAATTGCCCACCATTAGTGTCACATTGTTTTACAATGCACGAACTCACCAGTGACGATTAGTTTCCCCATGCAACTTGGCATTGCTTTTGCATCTTGGTCGTTTGAGATACCAATTACGAAGTACATAAAGTGCGATGAGTCCAGCGCTAACAAGAAGCAGTGTGAACATCTTCGTACAGTAACTTTTCTCTGACTGGACATAAGTATGAACTACAGCGGCATGGGAATTGATGTAGCTGTTGCGCTAGGCAATGAACGCGCCCTTTGTCCTGGCACTCACTCTTTATAAAAGTTATGCAACAAGTAGATTATGGTTCAAGAATTTGGCAAAAGGTCATTTTCGTGCCACCTAGTGGTTATAAACACTGTCTTCCTCGTACAATAACAAACATCCTAGTTGACCTCAAACCTACACTACATAGTTCAAAGCTACACCGGAACAAACATAGCTAAGCGCAACGTTAATGCACTGTAACAAACATTGAGTTACAAGCTACTCACAGACCATGGTAAAACGTTAAACAAAGCGGCCAAAAATTTGTATTGTAGCAAACAGAGACAGTGCAAAACGCCTTTCGGTTCTTGAACCCGTCTTGGCAAACGAGTTTACCTAAACAAAGGTCGCTACATTCTCTCCTCAGTTTGGGAGTGTTCCCCCACTCTTAATTTTATGAAGTCCCTCACATGTACACAACTTTCCAATGGCCTAACAGGCGTCATCCCACTCCTGACACCATTGGAGCAAACGATGACATGGAATGTCCCTTTGTGGGTCTCCCAGGCAAGCTTGCTAACCACTGCTCCAATAAGGTCAACCCATTTAGGGGAGATTGGCACTAGCTTACCTAGGAAAGGATCGCTACAGTATGTACTATGTAGCCTACATCTACAATTGGTTGTTAGCAACAAACAAATTAAATGACAGAAGCCAAAGTGCTCACGGATGCTTGTTCTTAAAAACCTTTAGGTATTTACATTATGACAGACAAGAAACAAAGTCAAAGTTGATTTGTATTTACAGAGTACATAAACATTTGATGAGTTGTTTCTAAAAACAGACCATTTACTATGTTGACATAGTATTGAAAAAAACTGGACTAACACATTTGAAAACTACTGCACAAAATTCACATGAAGCACTGTACAGATTTAAGCCAAAATGGCCATAATTTGAGTTTGCATACAGAATCCTATGCTTCCCTTGTTCTGTTGAAAAAGAATTCTTGATCATGTACATTTGTGTGTGGATATTTAAACACACACACCCATGTATGTATAGGCATGGATGTGTACACATACGTTTGAATATATAGCTGCTACATGTAGTGCAATAGTAGCAAAACAAACATCTGAACTACATTTTCAAATACAGTACACAAACTAAAATGATAAAGAGCAAATAAAAGTAGCATTTGCAGAGAAAGAAGTATCATTACTGGCACAAAATACAACTAGTTGGGTACTTTACAAGTGACGTTGCTTGTTTTTTTGCATGTCTACGATAAACCATCCCTTTTTTCAATGCCAAAGTTCTCCATTTACAAAAAATATAAATTCTATGTGCAACTTGCCCACAAAATATGAGCCTTAAAAATTCTTAATTTCATGCAAATGTATGAACATAAAATAAGAAAGCTTTCCCTTTTTTATACAGTATACAAGTACAGCTGCTGAGCCTGGTTCTGTTGACGTGGGAACATAGAGCTAGGGGACAGGGTTAGGTTGTGTCACTGGCACTTGGTGGAGCTGAGAGGTGTGCTTGTCAGAGGGTTCTGTTTCTTCCTGGCTCTGGGAGGTGGCAGTGGAGTTGGTGTTTGGGGAAGTCAGAGTTTCCTCTTTAGGCTGCTTGCAGGCAAACTCTGTAATACTGAAGACAAACTGCATGCAGCCCAGCTTGACGAAGCTGCCGTGGTGGAGCAGGGCAGTGCCCTCCCAGCCTGCCCCACTGCCCCCAATCAGACTGGAGCTGCTGGCCTTGCAGTCACAGCAGGATCTGGAAGAAGTCCCTTGACACTGGCTCATCACCCCCTCCTCTAGCACCATGGGCTCCCCCGCACCTTCCACTTCCTGTTTCCTCCTCTTGCAGCGCTCTGTGGGTAAAAGACATTACAAACAATCAGACCGTGTTAAAGCAGATCCGTCTCTGTTTTAACAACATTAGGAAATATGCCATCATGGTCATTACTAAAAGGTGAACTACTTCCTTCCTGTTTCTATAGGAAGCGATGACAGAGGAGCTCCACTCACTGATAATGTTCTGCACTTTGGAGACCAGGCTGCTGGAGGGGCTGGGGCCAGTCTTCTCAGAGAAGTCACAGGAGTACAGCACATTGTCCACCATGGTCCCGTGTTCACTGTAGTTGAGAAGCTCATACTGCTTGGTGTTCTGATCGAGGCAATAGAAATGACAAAATAAAATATTCAATTTACAGAGCAGCTAATAAAATAATCCCCCAAGCAAGAAAATAAAAATCTGAAACATATTTATACTTTATTTCTGTACAAGTCACAACTTATCGTAAAATTGTTTCCAATAGCAAGAACATGTTTGAATGTGAAATAAATGAGCCACCCACCTCATCATAGAAGATGCATGCATGTTTGCCTGACACATAATTACAATGACCATAGTTTGTAAGGCACACGTCCATGTCAGCACCTGCAAACAACAAGACACAGCCTCAAGTCAGCTAAATCTGCCAGGGATGGAAGACACCATTACATGAAAAGGAGTTCCTGCTATTGGGTCATGTTGGGTTATCTGGGACTGAGAGTGAAACTTACCAGTTCCTATGTACAGGCTTCTGTAGCACATACTACAAGCTCCTCCTTTCCCAGTCAAAGGATAAAACACAGCCCTGGCCTGGATATCCTTGTTTTGTGCTGAGAAAATAAATACCACATTAACTTCCTCAAAATGATGCTTTATACAGAACAATCAAAGTTAACAATATAGGACAAACTAATTCAAATGAGGGATGAAATTACAAACATGACGATGAAAGGGGGATAGAAGCAACGGACGTCAATAGAAATGGAAAGAATGATTGGCGTGAAGACAGCGAGGTAGGGTTAGTGAGGGAATGGCCAGTGAGTCAGAGTGAGGTAGTGATATAGGGAACACTGGGTGGTGGTGGTCTTGATAATGAACAAGGGTTTCTTACCTTCCGTAGGCTGGGGTTGTGGCACAGGAGGTAGGCTGATACAGCTGCTCTGTGGAGGGGAAGGAGCTTTAGGGCCAAACAACTGCTGGATCCTCTGCCAGGCCAGGAGTTCAATAAACTTCTCATCTAGACTACTCATCTGAATCTCTGGAAAATAATCAAAGTTAGAGATATAGTGAATTCAGTTAGTGTGGATCTAACTTCTCCTCACCAATTATTCACATGTGAAACCAATCAAAATGTCAATCTTATTACATCAGGTGAGACTTACCACCGTGGCAGTCTGCCACAGCCTTCAGACAGCTGGACAGGTCTCCCATAGAGAAAGAGCTGGGGAGCAGAGAACCACTCCTGGGGGTCACAGCATCAAGACTGACTTTTCCACCTGCTGGTGGGGCAGTGGAGCCCAGCTTGGTCATGCCCTTGATCTGGTATGGTGTTCCAGGTAGGGTGAGGGCACGGGTCGCTGCAGTGCTGCTGCTAGTGGTCCGAGCAGGGCCCTCAGTGCCTTGGGAGGGTCTGTGAGGTGGAGAGGGACCTCTGGGTTCTGGTTTGAAGGGACTGGTGCATGGGGATGCTGTCACTGCACAGGGTCTTAACAGGGTTTTCTCAGTCTTGACCACAGCTCTTCCAGTGTGGTTGGGTAACTCCGGGCCAGGGGCTGCTGGTGTCTGAGGAACAGGCCTATCAGGACCCGAGGGCTCTCTCAGTTTGTGGAGGTCGTCCTGTCTGCAGGCCTCTGAACTCCCATTGGTCCGAGCCAGCTGCTCCAGAGGACTGTTAACATTACTGGGCCCACAGTAATGACAAGGCTTCTCTGTACACATGCTACACTTGCCTTCTTTGAGTGCAGGCGCCCCCTGGTGGCAAAATGCTGCACTGTCAGCCTTAGGCTTGGAGGCTGGCGACTCTGTCCTGTTAGAAGTGCACACTGCACCGTCCTCCTCTGCTGTTCCACAAGGTTTGATGTCGGCCTTGTTCATTTGCTCAGAGTCCCACTCAGATGATGGCTTCTCCTTCTGCTTGGCCGATAGATGTCTCACTATGCTGCACTGGAGTGTGATGACGTCGCGAAGCCACTGGGAGACAATACAGGAAAACAAAACACATTAAATCAGTATTAAAGACATTGGATTTGTTTATTATTATGAGACATTGTATAACACTGCTGCGTAACACTCCAGTGTGTCCTACCTCCTGTTGCTCGTCCTCGCTCGTTAAGTGCTGAGAGGGTGTAAGATGCTGGTGGGAGGATTCTGGACAGCCGTTACAGATCAGCTCCCCGTTGCGGATCCCAGCAGGGGCCATCATGGCCGGGGGACACTTGTATTGGGACTTTATAGCATCAGGGACCTGTCAAGACACACACGATAGATTGAGTTACAGGATGTGACAATGGTGAACACAGAGGTGGTGTGTTATATTTCACAGTGACTAATAGGCTGACCTTGAGGGTTTTCTTCAGGTGTGTGTGGGCTCCTCGGCGAACGGGGGGGTTGAGACGATGCACCCGCTGCAGGAAATCCACCTTGATGGCGTGTTGGGACATCCTGTCTTGAAACTGGTCAAACAGCTGGCAGCGGCCGCTCAACGTCAGGCTCCTCTGCTTCAGCTGGGAGAGAGGGGCACAAAAACCAGGTCAATACCATTAAAACTTCATGTTTCAACACGTGGATGTGTGTGACTATGAGCTTACTTGCACAACCGCACTTAATAAAGGTGAAATAAAATACAAAAATGACTTACCACCATGTGCTCTATGTGATTGGGGCACATCCACTTTCCCACGGGCATGGCAGTAAGAGGGGGGTCCAGACAGTCCATGTGGAACAAAAGGGGGCAATAGTCACACTGGATTAATGGTGCCAACCTGCAGCTCCTACAACACAAACAGAGGAGATTGACAAAAACATGTGTTAGATATACGACTGATGTCAAACAAGTAGACTGCAAAATATCCTCAAAATAGAGCTAGGGTTAGTTTGTCCTAATAGTTTAGTGAAAGAGGGGATCACTTGAGGACAAGAGATGAATGATTTTGAACACTGTCTGGAATCCTGGCAGTGTATCTGTGGTAGAGACCCCAAGCCAAGCCCCAAGGCTCATCATTCCAGAATATATAAAATGCTCAGTGAGATAGTTTGAATTCCCCCTTCTCTCTGGCCAGTCATGTGGTTCTGAATTCTGTGGTATTCCTGACATAGCCATGGCTCTGATGCCAGCCCATAGAGGCGCTCTAGAGGGTAAGAAATAACACATAGCAACATTGTGGTGCCTCCGAAAACATGTCAAGACAAACTCTACAACTCTTCTAACTTTTTTATTTTATTTTATATAAATAAAAAAAATGGGGTAGCCGGTCAGTCAGGCAACTGTTGAATACATCTCCCCCGGCCACCATGATCAAATAACTAACTAGCTTTAAGATTCTCAGCCGCACAACCCAATACAAGGAAAATATTAGAAAAGAGAAAAAAGAAACTAGGCAAATATTACTTTATATCATGATTCTAGTAGACTGCTGTAAAAACAAAACAAACAAAACAAATAAGACAAAACACAAACTCTGTTTGGCATTCAGGATTGCCTTCAAACAAAAACGTCTGCTGAACAGATGTGTACTGCTATTGAATCCAAAACCCTGTTCCAATGGGGTGCCTGCCTCTCATTTAAGACCAAGCCATGCGTTCGGAACGATGATAGTCTGCATACTGTTATGTCTCCTTCTGTCGTTTCCTTTCCCTCTCCACTGGGAGACTGTACCATTTTCCTAGTAATTACAGCTCCTCTTTCCACAGGCAGTTGAGAGTCCTATAATGGTGCACTGTTTGCTCTTTTGAATGCTTTACTTAGCCCAGCCAGAGAAGATGGCGCTGCATTCAATATAATAAATGGCATATTGTATATTTTCATAGTAAACAGCTGAAATCGTGTGTGATCTGCATATAATTGGACAAGATATCTTCTTTCCAGATTCGTTCTCCAAGCTTAGTAAGAATGCAACATCTGGTGCCCAAAAAATCCCAGTTAGCCTACACAAAAATTAAGTTCAATAGAAGGCACTGATATTTTGTCATTAAAACACTGGCCTTGCTGTTGTCCATACCTTCCACAGGGATAGCAGACCTTCACTGGCAGTGGGACCAGCCCATTGTGGTCCAGCTCGTGCTGCGGTCGCTTCACATTCTTTCCTGTCATCTCATCTCTCCTCCTCTTTTTACTGGTTCCTGGAAGAGCAGTTGTGCAGGTGAGCTCATTGGGGAGCTGGAACTGTGTGGGGTTCCTCTCCATGGCAGCAGCTATCAGAAGGTCAAAGGGCCTCTTGAGGTGTGGGGTGGAGCTCTCGGGCTCCGAGCCCTGGGCGTCGTCCTCCACGTCTAGCATGTCGTCATCCATGTAATTCTGCTCCGATGGTGTGGGGGTGTCTGTGGAGGCGGTGGAGGTGGGGGTGTTGGGTCTGCTGCTGGGCCTCCTCTCCAGGAGACGGACCTGGGCAACTGCTGTAGCCCTCAGCCCTGTGGTGCCTCCTACTGCTGCCGTGGGATCCAGCCTCAGGGTGCCTGAGGCAAGCTCTAACTCTGCTGCAGGGGAGGAAGACTGCTTAGACAGCTGGCGCTCCAGCAGACCATTAATCTGCTCCTTCTTCAGCTCCCGCTTCTATGACACAAGAAAAACATATAAACAGTCTGAAAAGCACTGGTTATACTAGTCTCACCAACCTATCCAGATGATTGAAGCACTCAAGATAACACTTAAACAAAAAGGTTATTTCTCCCCATGTTTCATCAGAGACTTACTCACCTTCCTGCGCACCATGCAGCGATGACACATCCAGTCTCCAGGGGGCAGCATCTCCTTACTCAGGGGTGGGTTGCTGCAGGTTCAACACAAGTTAAGCATTAGCAAAACAGCTGGCAAGGAAGTTCAATGCAAATCAGCAATTCATAACATCCAATGCCCTCACAATGTAGCCTAGTTTACAATTTCCAGAGGTATGGCATTTTCCAAGGCCATTTTTCTCAATTGAAATGACTGAAAATGCTAGAGACCTGTAGCCGATGAAAGCCAGGTGAGAGGGAATGAATTCAATAGGCTCTTTTTAGGCAGAGTTCCAAGGCCCCTGGGGACACAGTCTCGTGATTCAGTGGCAAAAGTATGTGCTGAATCTATTGAAAAGGCTGCTGGTCCAAAACTAACATGGATTCATTCAAGCTTTCCAAGAAAGACAAAGACTGCAGTGATGAGCACCACAAGAAAAAGGAGGACCACAAGATTAAATAAACAATCCACTTTCCTCAGCAAAAACCTTTCATGATCGATGAAACCGTTGTGGCAACAGCTGAACGGCACTGATAACACTTTCCTAGAAGAAGTCTTAACAATGAGCAAAAAAAAGACATAAAAATAACCCTGCAGAACTCATAGGCAAAAATGATATACTGTAGTGCAGGCTATGAGGATAACGGCCTCTGCTCTGGTAGGTGCCTCATGCCACCAGCTCTGGTCTGCTTAGCTCCCAGCAGCACATGCCATGGTTAATGATTATTCATATCGTCAGTGAGGCTGCACTGCCAGGTTCCCAGAGCTCCTCACTGCTTCAGCAGAAATACTTGACTAAACCTCACCAACATCCGCAAGCTCATTACATACTGGAAATGGCTGTTAGGAGACGAGTAAGTGGCGTAGACAATGCATGCAAAAAAGATGTCATCCTTGACTGAAGAGAAGCAAGGCTAAGTAACTAAGTGCAGAATTGAGCGCAGACATGTCTACAGAAAAATGGCCAACAACACAAGTCATAGTAGTTATGTACAAAAGCTAAAGAGTTTTAACATGTACACAGCTACAGAGTGTTAACATGTACAAAGCTACGGAGTGTTAACATGTACAAAGCTACGGAGTGTTAACATGTACAAAGCTACGGAGTGTTAACATGTACAAAGCTACGGAGTGTTAACATGTACAAAGCTACTGAGTGTTAACATGTACAAAGCTACGGAGTGTTAACATGTACAAAGCTACGGAGTGTTAACATGTACAAAGCTACGGAGTGTTAACATGTACAAAGCTACGGAGTTTTAACATGTACAAAGCTACGGAGTTTTAACATGTAGGTCTAAATAATAAGGTGGCAGAATATTTTTGAAAAACAGTCTACAGCGCCACAATTTGGCAAAGAATGTGCATTAGATTAGCCAACAAGAGCTACTAGGAGCTTGTCTGTCAGTAGTCAGCTACCCACAGAGTTGTTAGACAACCACACATGTAGCCAAGCTCCTCAACTACTTCAAGAATATGAGTGCAGACTAGTTTTTAATTTTTTATTTAACTGACTCATTACTTCAAAAAGTGTAAATTCTTGTACCTGTTGGTCCTCTGTTGTTGCATGCTTTTTTGTTTGCTGAAATCCATATGTCGTATTTGATTAACGTTTTATTCAAAACTATGGATTTCAACAAAGTTTCGCAAAAGAGGACAAACATAGGTACATGGTAAGGGTTTAAGAATTTACATTTTTTAAGTATTGAAGGCTCATTTAAAAACACGATTGTCTGTGCTCAACTCCATGGAGTCGTTTGGGTACTTGGCAACCACAAATGCTGCCTTCCTTGCAAGTTGGTAGCAACACCGGGAAGTCATTACTGTAAATTGAAAGATATAAGCATACCAGCACTGTAAATGAAAGGCGGCGGGACAATGATCACAACAGAGGAGGTCGCCTCCCTCTCTGCAACTGTCACAAGTGTCGTGATTCGTGGCTCTCCCTGCTCTCCGGGCATTTTTATCTGGTTTCCGACTTCTTTTTTCTCCATCTTCAGACTTGGGAGGCGCAAGCAATGCTTGTATTTGCTAAAATATCAGGGAAATAGTGCAGTGATAGATCTGGTTAGCTACCTACATTGTTGCACCGTATTTACTGTAGTGGCAAGTCTGCCATACAACAACAAACCACATTTAAATGAGCTACAATGTACTAATTTCAGTCAATGGTTTGAATTGATACGGTTTGGTAACATGACTTCTGGCAGAGGTTAGCTAGAAAGAGCAATGGCGTCCAGCAGTTAGCTAACGACGTTAGAGAGCTTAGCTAGCTAGTAGTAACGTTAGTTAGCTACAAACATTGCACTGCCACTTCGTCCTATATACCAGCTAGTGAGTTAGCTAAATACTACTAGATAAACAACACAAACATGTTATAATCATTTGTCATCGTGATAGTAACAGTAAAGGCTTTACCTGCATAAGACCACCAGAGGTGTCAAGATCATAGACAATCGCTGGGGTCTCCATTTTATCCCACATTCAAACAGCCGAAGTGAGCAAACAATCAGAGCTCCGTTTATAACGAATCCTTCAAGCAGATTATTTCCTAAAACGACAACAGTCTTGGGGAAATAAACAAGTTCCTATTAGTTAACTAGTTAATGGTTTTTGGAAAACATTATTTGTTGTTTCCGAGGTAGATTCAATACAATGCCTCCCTTTACAGTTCAAAGACGAAGAGTCGTTTCTTCATGAAATCCTTAGCTTGGTCAGCCTTGAATTGTTGATCTTCCACGTTGTCCCAACCGTGTAATGCAAAAAGACAAAGTACTCCTCTTGTTTCCAAATTGGATAAAAGATATTCGGCGTTTGGCCTTAGTCCTTACTGAGGCCTAGCTTTGTACTGTACATGGTGGTTGTGCTTGTCCCTACGCCTGTGGTTGAAGCTAACGTTAGCTATAATGCTGTTTACAGAGGCATATTTGATCCCTTCCATAATAAAATAATATAATCTTACACCTATAGCTCACATACCTGACATATAATTGCAAATAGATGAAGTATTATCCTTGTATATCGGGGGAAACAGCGCAGAAACTGTAGCTGGTATTGTTGTTATGAATAAATGCTAGCAAAGCATCAGCCCTGACAGTGCTAGCTTCATCCTCACCATGGAGTTGGCGCAAATTTGCGTAGAACGACGCTTTGAGCATGCGCTCTACCACTGCTTCCTCTCATCTTAGAAGAGGCAAAAATGGGCGTTTCGAATAAAGCTTGAGCTTTGGATACGATAGAAAATAACATTGTAATCCGTGGAAAATAGTTGTCATACATCATATCAGGAATGTGGTTGTTCTGCTAGGGTGATCACCGATTGCAAGTTTGTTTATTGCTTTTACTAAACTGACAAGAAAACAAACTTCTCCTCGCTGCCTCGTTCCCTATATTTTCAATAGTACATCCTCCTACTTGTCCTCGACCACGAGTAGCCTAGGCCTAGTAGAAATTCCAGTCAATCGTCCTGACTATTCATAGGAATTATCAAGGAAAAGGAAAATCATAATTTAAAATGTGTAAATTGACCAATTACATTCATGGAAATGTATTTTAAATTTGTTAAAAATATATATAATTTCCAAAAATGCCCGAGGCCTCATTTATCAATCATGCGTAGGGAAAAATCTGTGCGTAAACCATGCGTGCGATAATGTCCACGCAAAGTGAGATTTATCAAAATGAACGTTGACTTGAGAGTGTAAATTGACAGTGTCAAATTGTGGAATAAGGGAACTGCTTGTCAAACATAGACTACTGTACCTAATCCAATGGTTCCCAACCCGGGGTACTAGGACCTCTCGGGGTACTTGAGAAGAGTCATACAACTATAGGCATACTGGTAAAATGCACATTTTAATTTTTTATTTTACCAGGTAAGTTGACTGAGAACACATTCTCATTTGCAGCAACGACCTGGGGAGTAGTTACAGGGGAGAGGAGGGGGATGAAAGAGCCAATTGTAAACTGGGGATTATTAGGTGACCATGATGGTTTGAGGGCCAGATTGGGAATTTAGCCAGGACACCGGGGTTAACACCCCTACTCTTACGATAAGTGCCATGGGATCTTTAATGACCTCAGAGAGTCAGGACACCCGTTTAACGTCACATCCAAAAGACGGCACCCTACACAGGGCAGTGTCCCCAATCACTGCCCTGGGGCATTGGGATATTTTTTAGAACAGAGGAAGGAGTGCCTCCTACTGGCCCTCCAACACCACTTCCAGCAGCATCTGGTCTCCCATCCAGGGACTGACCAGGACCAACCCTGCTTAGCTTCAGAAGCAAGCCAGCAGTGGTATGCAGGGTGGTATGCTGCTGACATGAGGGGTACTCCGGGCAGAGCAAAATTCAGTTGGTGGTACAGTAACCAAAAAAGGTTGGGAACCACTGGCCTAGTCCATGGGGAAAATATATGTTGAAAATGTATGAAATTGTGAGAGTAATAATCATTGTTCAATTTCATTGTGAATTCATGCAACATATCTTGACAGGCTAAAATGTGACCACAGAAATGCATTTGTTACGGTAGTAATCCAAATAAAGTACAGTATTTTGTTAAATTAGAGGCACGTGAGAAAGTGAAACCATTCTTGAAATACCATAAAAGACTGAGATAATGAGAAATCAAATGAGAGATGGCTGATCTTGCTCTGTTGGAAGATTTGACACACGCTGCATTTAGCAGAGAACACGTTTTTAGAGACAGATGGGTCTTTTGAGCAGAATGTACAGATTGGCTCATCAGATATCGTTTCCCAAAACCAATCTTCTATGATTTTTGCAAAAATTTAAGACTTACTTTAGAAAGCCAAACACGTGCCAATAATGCCATTTCGGTGCACATCCAAGTGCTTCGGTTTTTGGCAAAGGGCAATTTTCAGGGGCAGCTTGTCGATCAGCATCTCACAGCCCTTGATGAGCCAATGTTTTGGATGCAATCATCAGCAAAGCGAACATACCATTTCCATACACCATCGCAAAACAGGTTGAAGTCAAGAGGGGTTTGTTTGTTATAAATACGAATGGAGCAATAGACGGCAACTACATCGCTATAAAAGCACTATCCCAAAACTAGTTAAACTATGTGAACAGAAAAGGCTTCCACTCAATGTGCAGGTGATGAGTTATGTGATGCGCAAAAGACCCTACTGAATGTGGTGGCAATGTGGAACTCATGACTCATTCAGCATTGTTGGCCTATAAGCCAGCAGGGAGCTATTGAGGATGAATGGCTTATTGGTATGTGTTGCCTACTCATATGAAGTATATTTGTCATTGCTAAAGCAACTTGAATTGTCATAATGGTCTTTTCTTTGTAGCTATGTCTTTATTTTTATTGGTCAAGCCACAACTGAGTGAGCCAAATAAAACCATTTGTTTGTACTCAACCAACCTGATACTAGCATCTCTATTTCAGTCTCAGAAAGTTTATTTTTCTTAGCTGTTTTTAGTTGCGCCTTTGTATTTCATGGTACAGGGTGGTATATTCCCTATACAGAATTCGCTCCGCCATTTCCTGGTTGCAAATATTCTAATAGTTTGCCTCATTTCAGTTTATGTGAATGGAAGGTCTATCCAGATGGGGGTGGGAAAGTCACTATCAGGCAGCTACCTGGTGGATAATGGTACACCACAGGGGAGTGTGATTAGTCCTCTGTTTTTCTGTATCATGATCAATGACGTTTACTCTCAGGTACAGCCGGATATTGGGAGGTTGTTATTTGCAGATGATGGGGCCTTATGGAAGAGGGGAAGAAATGTGCCATACATAATCAGAAAGATACAGGAAGCAATTGATGAGGTAGAGCAGTGGGCATTAATTTGGGGATTCAGGTTCCCTATAGAGAAAACTCAGACAGTGTTCTTTACCAGGAGGAATGTGGGAGATGAGGTATGCTTGAGGTTATATGGGAGAAACTTGGAGAGGGTGGGTGCCTTCAGGTTCCTTGGGGTATACTTTGACATTAGACTGACCTGGGCAGAACACATTGAGAAAGTGTAAAAAGGTGCTAAATGTGATGCGCTGTCTGACGGGGAAGGAGTGGGGGCTGGGCGTTCCTCATTGAGGACCATGTATGTTGCATTGATCCGATCTGTAATAGACTATGGCAGTATACTGTATGGTTCATCATCATTGGAAAGGCTAGATGTCATACAGGGACAAGGACTCAGAATATGTAGTGGGGCGTTTTGGACGTCCGCGGTCGCTGCACTACAGGTGGAGATAGGGGATATGCCATTGCAGATTAGAAGACAGCAGCTGGCAATTAATTATTGGGTCAACCTACAGGGACACGGGGTGTCTCATCCTGCAAAAGGGATTTTACAGACATGCTGGGAACATGAGCAAAGACAGAACACAAGCTTTGGGTGGGTGAGTAATACCCAGACAAAGGAGATGGGACTGTATGGAAGGGAGTTTAGTCCAACGGTAGCTATTCCTGTAAATCCACCATGGCTACTTCCGCCTCCAGTAGTAGATCTATAAGTGTTGGAGAGACTACAGAAATATAGGGAGGGTGATGATCCATCTGATTTCTTTAAGAGACGTCTGGATACTGTGTATCAGGATTTTGTGGCCATTTACACAGGATGTACTGGTTCAGCATTTGTAGTGCAGAAATGTGGGGTGTAAATCAGGAAACTTGTTACAGATAATCTGTCTGTATATACGGTGGAGCTGATGGCCATACTGTTGGCCTTGCAGTGGGTGGAGGAAGTCAAGCCAGACAGAGTAGTTATTTGCTGTGATGCATGTGCAGTGTTAATGAGTCTCCAGTCCTTTAGGTCACGTAGCAGACAAGACCTGCTTTATGAGGTGCTACAAACCCATGGCAGGATTAGACAGATGGGTATACAGATAAGATTTACTTGGGTCCCAGCCCATGTGGGGTTGGAGGAGAATGAGGCAGTTGGGGATGTTGATGTTGTAGTTTCAATGAGCAAGACAAAGGCAAAAAGCCTGATATGGACAGTGATGGTGCAGAGATGGCAGGAGCAGTGGAATAGAGATACTAAGGGCGGGCATTTATTTCCAGTACAGAGGAAAGTCAGGGAGGGGAGGACGTCAGGAAGGGACAGAAGAGAGAAGGCTATTTCTAGAAGATTAAGGGTAGGACACAGCCGGTTGAATAAGTCCTTAAATGTGATAGGAAAGCATCCAAAAGGAAAGTGTGATTATTGCCAGGAAACAGAGACCGTGGAGTATGTATTGCTACGGTGTGGGCTGTATCAGAGGGAAAGAGAGAGGCTGAGATCTAGTATGAGGGAGAAGGGGATACAGGAAATTAGTTTAAAGAGTATAGTGAGTAGAACGTCATTAGATATAGTCTCAAATATTTTGTTATCTTTTTTAAGAGCAAAGGGGCTTGCAGGTAGGATTTAATTTCTCCCGGTTTCTGGCCCACACTCCAGTACAGTAGGTGGCGGTAATGGACCATAACGTTGGATGCCAACCGCCGAAGAAGAAGAAGAAGAGGTTTACGTGACAAAACTAGCAAGTACAGTGTAGAGCAGGGGTACTCAACTCTTACCCTATGAGGTCCGGAGCCTGCTGGTTTTCTGTTCTACCTTCCTGATAATTAATTGCACACACCTGGTGTCCCAGGTCTAAATCCCTAATTACAGGCGATCAATGAAAAAATGCGGTGGAACTGGCTTTGGGGTCCAGCGTTGAGTTTGAGGGTGTAGAGAATCATTGTAAACCGCTGGGAAATATATGTTCCATAACTCCCCCCCCCCCCCCCCACAATTTTTTTTTCAGCTGTTTGAAGCTGGTGTACAAAACCTAAAGTAAAAGACACAAAAATGAAACTTAAGAACGGGAAGCATAGAAATAGCACATAGAATAGATATACCGCTTCTTAGACTTGCTTTCAATGAGAATGACAGATATATAACACATGTATAAGATAATTTGGTAGGGTTACCCTAAAAGGTATATATTGCAGATTTAAAGGTACGATTTTGACCATATATGGTTAATTACGGGAGTTTTGAAACGCAAATAGCCAAGGCTGTGGATGAGCACTGAGGCTGCAAACAATTGGTATTCATCAATCAGTGGGGACTGGTGGGAGGAGCTATAGGAGAATGGGCTCATTGTAATGTCTACAATGGAATGTGTTTGAGTGCATAAATATAATTGTAAAAACTGGAAACTATGATAACATTTAAAATGGAAACACCCTCAAAGCCAGCCTTGTGGCACCCACAAGAATCTGCTTTATTTATTCCTGTTTAGAAATGGCTGTGTCAGAGTGAAAAACTGTGGATAACTTTGTTATGAAATTGATTTAGAATTTCAGTTCATGGTGTCAATCACAGCTAATTCACAAGAAATGAAAGGCAAACACATAGGTAAATAGATATCTTGCAAACTTTATTTAATGTTGCATTTAATTTAATCTTCTCTTTTCCGCCCCCAAAGAAAACACATGAAAAAATTGCTATAGTATACTATGGTGTAAATACTATAGTATTCACTGTAGTGTTTTTGCGGACTCAAATCTATAGTGAATACTGTAGTATTTACTGTAATATACTGTAGTATTTTCAGTATACTGTAGTATTTATTCTTGTGTATTCGTTTCATTATCTTTCATTTAGAAGCTTAAACTTTCTCCTTGAGTGAATCTGCTGGATACATATTAAAATAGCAAATTTTCCACAACCTGTAGGTAGGTAGGTAGGTAGGACTGGGGTCTTAACAGATAGTTCAGATCCTCTGCTCTTTTCTATAATATGTAGGGAACACAATATATGGTCTATACTTGTTATGTACATTTCTCACTTATCAGTGGCACAAATTGGGATAGGGGGAGGCGAATGGGCAGGTAATATGGAAATTAAATACTGTAGTATTTACTATATTTAAATAAGTGTGGTGATTTTGCAGACTGCAGTGTTTTTGTGGACATTACTGTAGTATTTCCTAGAGTACTTTTTTTGCGAATAATGCTGTAGTATTTACGATATTCTACAGTATACTACAACATTCTATAGTAAGTACTACACGTGTTAGAGGGATACTACAGTGTGTAGTATAGAATTCTTCAGTATACTCCAGTTTACTACAGAATTCTATAGTAAGTAATGTAGTATTCTATAGTAAACTGTAATATTTTTTCATGTGGAAATTTTATGATTTACAAATTTTAAGGTGCATTTCACATTTGTTTTGGATAATCAATGCATATTTCAGCAGGATATGACATTTCTGTCAGATAAAGGTGGTCAATTTCTTGCAATCCTTTTTTACGCAGAGTCTAACTCTCTGGGGAATTTTTCACAGTTAATGCAGTTCTTTTTATTCAGATTTTGAGTAATAAAATATACACCTGCCTTACAACTTACTCTGAATGTACTATTGCTGGGCAATCATCAGTTTGTACTATATATTCAAAGTTTATGACGAAAGACACATAATGATACCAAAGTGAGTCAATTTAACATTTATAGAGACAACAATTAAGATAAACAGTAAAAATAAAACCTGTTGTGACTTGCAAACTCAGATTGGACTGGATGGATTGTTTATTTTACAAAGAGAAGAAAAGTACACATAGTTTGAATATCTGACATGCTCTTTGACGTCAACAAATGTTGTGGATGCAGTTTAATACTTTAAGCAGTCAATTTCTTGTGTGGAGAGACAGAAACTAATGAGAGCATTAGACAAGGGGTGGTAGACAGTGGCCCATGAGCATTCTTATGTACATGACGTTTGTGTACTTTACAGAACAGCACTTTGTAGAAGATGGGATTTTAGATGGCCTCCTTTTCATTAAATTGATGCATACTCTCAAGAGAAAGCTGTTGGGATTTGACATTAGTTTAACCAAGGAGATAGTGTAGTATTTACCTACTCTATATCGGCCATGAAGGGGAGCTTAACACTGTGGTCTATACATTTCTCTGATGTATTTTATAGTTGTTTTAGCACAGGACATGTCTCTCAACAAAACTGTGAGTCAAACTTGAACAAAACACTAATTTGGTTCGTCAAGTCTCAGAAACCTCATATTAGACAGGCAGTTTATTTACAAAGTGATAAAAAAACATATAGCTATAGACATGGTTGGTGGAATTATAGTAGCAAAATTGGAAATAAAAATATTCACTTAAGGTAAATGTGAAATTTGGACAATGTTCAGTCAACTGTGGGTCATAATGTATTTTTCATGTATAGTGTATATTTCAAAATCTTTGCCAACTCATTATCGGTGCATTCAACCTTCAGATTTCTCATGTAAAACTTAAAAAGCAATTAAACTTAATGTATCCCTATCCCCCCATAATGTAACCAGTCCTGGGCTTATGAAATATACAATGTACAAACTCTAAAGAAAGGCCATCTGTGTTGAAGCTCTACAAAAATAACACCATGTTGAACCACCACCTTTGCAGCTCTGGTAGAAGTCCTCTGGAAAGACGGATATTTACAAAAGCCCACAAAAAGGAGGGAATGAAGAGGAAGAAGAGTGAGGAATAGGAGCTGAAGTCATCGCAGAAAAGTTGAGAGGTCCCCAAAAGCAACGGTTGAATTCCTCTCGCTGTAAGGTCTCTAAATGGTTACCTCATAATCTCTTTTTTCCTGTAAAGACCAGACAAACACACTCATCAAAGGTTCTTACTGGCCAAATGGTTTACTCTGGGTCATAATACTTCAGTTCATCAGCCACTGCCACCCCATACTTTACTTTCATTATCAACTGTGAGATGTTATGTAAAGGTATTTTCTTTCCCAATATGAAGTTAATAGTAACTATTTGAGAGAGAAAGAGAAAAAGAGAGAGTGATGAAGTTAGTGAGGGTCAGGGAGCTCAGTGTGAGGAACCCATTAACCCCACAAAGTGCTGACTGAAGTGTTGACACCAGTTTGGTACAGTGGTGCAGTGACAGGTGATACAGTGGGTGAGGTGGATATGAGGTGTGCTCTTTAAGATGGACAGTCGTCCTCAGAAGAAGGCCTCACCTCATTGTTCTTTTGCAGGCAGCCAAGGAGGGACAGACAGACAGACAATTAATAATCACAGAACACCTGTCGGGCTGATGGGAGGAAGAGGTGAAAAACGAGGAGAATGAGGAGATTATGGCCCAGTCAAAACGGAGACCAGATTATGGAAGTAACGAATGAGAGAAGCACAGCATCTGCTCACGTCACACAGCCGTCTGAATACCTGCTTAACTAATAGGACATTCCTGCAACACAATATTTTGAATCAAGGGAGATGGTTTTTTAGAGCATGAGTGTTACATTTGTAACAGAGTTGAAGAATAGTTTAACAAAACACATTGACATACGGTACCAGTCAAAAGTGTGGACACACCTACTCATTCAAGGGTTTTTCTTTATTTTTACTATTTTCTACATTATAGAATAATAGTGAAGACATCATAACTATGAAATAACACATGGAATGATATAGTAACCAAAAAAGTGTGAAACAAATCAAAATATATTTTATATTTGAGATTCTTCAAAGTAGCCACCCTTTGCCTTAATGACAGCTTTGCACACTCTTGGCATTCTCTTAACCAGCTTCATGAGGTAGTCACCTGGAATGCATTTCAATTAACAGGTGTGCCTTGTTAAAAGTCAATTAATGCGTTTGAGCCAGTCAGTTGTGTTGTGACAAGGTAGGGGTGGTATACAGAAGATAGCCCTATTTGGTAAAATACTAAGTTCATATTATTGCAAGAACAGCTCAAATAAGCAAAGAGAAACAAAAGTCCATCATTACTTTACTTTAAGACATAAAGGTCATTCAATAGAACTTTGAAAGTTTCTTCAAATGCAGTCGCAAAAACAATCAAGCACTATGATGAAACTGGTTCTCCTGAGGACCGCCACAGGAAAGGTAGACCCAGAGTTACCTCTGCAGTCTCTTCTCAACATAAACTCTTCAGAAGACACTATGTGAATCAGGACTTCATGGTTGAATTGCTGTAAAGAAACCACTACTAAAGGACACCAATAATAAGAAGAGACTTGCTTGGGCCAAGAAATACAAGCAATGGACATTAGACACAATGAACATTGGCAATGGACATTAGCACACTTGATGATTGAGTCGGAGGTGTGCATGGCCACGCAGTCATGGGTGAACCGGGAGTACAGGAGGGGGCTGAGCACGCACCCTGTGGGGCCCCAGTGTTGAGGATCAGTGAAGTGGAGGTGTTTCCTACCTTCACCACCTGGGGGCGGCCCATCAGGAACTCCAGGACCCAGTTGTACAGGGCGGGGTTCAGACCCAGGGTCCCGAGCTTGATGATGAGCTTGGAGGGTACTATGGTGTTGAAGGCAAGGCTGTAGTCAATGAACAGCATTCTTACATAGGTATTCTTGTCCAGATGGGATAGGGCAGTGCGATGGCGATTGCATCGGTCTGTGGGTCTACTGGGGCGGTAAGCAAATTGAAGTGGGTCTAGGGTGACAGGTAAGGTGGAGGTGATATGATCTTTGAATAGTCTCTCAAAGCACTTCATGATGACAGAAGTGAGTGCTACGGAGCGATAGTCATTTAGTTGGAGACTTATATTTCCCTCACTAACTTTAAACATCAGCTAACCAATCGCTGCAGCTGTACATAGCCCATCTGTAAATAGCCCATACAATCTACCTACCTCATCCCCATATTGTTTTTATTTACTTTTATGCTCTTTTGCACACCAGTATTTCTACTTGCACATCATCTGTACATCTCACTCCAGTGTTAATTTGCTAAATTGTAATTACTTCGCTACTATGGCCTATTTATTGCCTTACCTCCTCATGCCATTTGCACACACTGTATATAGACTTTCTTTTTTTTCTTTCTATTGTGTTATTGACTGTACGCTTGTTTATTCCATGTGTAACTCTGTTTGTGTCACTTTGCTTTATCTTGGCCAGGTCGCAGTTGTAAATGAGAACTTGTTCTCAACTAGCCTACCTGGTTAAATAAAGGTGAAATACATGAAGAAAAAAAATGTGTTTAGTTACCTTTGTTTTCTTGTACAGGAACAATGGTGGCCATCTTGAAGCATATGGGGACAGTAGACTGGGATAGGGAGAGATTGAATATGTCCGTAAACACACCAGCCAGCTGGTCTGCACATGCTCAGAGGACGCGGCTAGGGATGCGGTCTGGGCCGGCAACTTTGCGACGATTAATATGCTTAAATGTCTTACTCACGTCGGCCACAGAGAAGGAGAGCCCACAGTCCTTGGTAGCGGGCCACGTCGGTGGCACTGTGTTATCCTCAGCACTTAACCAGCATGGCTACCACAGCATTCTGCAGCGATACACAATCCCATCTGGTTTGCGCTTAGTGGGACTATCATTTGTTTTTCCACAGTCCAATGACCCAACACACCTCCAGGCTGTGTAAGGGCTATTTGACCAAGAAGCAGAGTGATGGAGTGCTGCATCAGATGACCTGGACTCCACAATCACTTGACCTCAACCCAATTGGGATGAGTTGGACTGCAGAGTGAAGGAATTGCACCCAACAAGTGCTCAGCATATGTGGGAACTCTTTCAAGACTGTTGGAAAAGCATTCCAGGTGAAGCTGGTTGAGAGAATGTCAAGTGTGCAAGTCTTTCATCATGGCAAAGGGTGGCTACTTTGAAGAATCTCAAATAAAACATATCTTGATTTGTTTAACACTTTTTTTGGTTACATGATTCCATATGTGTTATTTCCTAGTTTTGATGTCTTCACTATTTTTCTACAATGTAGAAAATAGTAAAAAAATAAAGAAAAACCCTTGAATGAGTAGGTGTGTCCAAACTTTTGACTGGTACTGTACATGGTGGAATCATGTTTATCGTACATTGTGCCTTTGACATTTCACAACAAATCCAACACTCACATTAAATAAAACACATATTTGTACACTAAATTATGCAGATATGAAGGACTCACAGACAAAGGAATCTGTAAACCAAATACAATAATTGAGACTCAATGTCAAATCTAAGTGCTCTGATAATGTTCTAAAGTGCAGCAAATAAAACTAATGTAAATACTAAGTGTAAATATAAATACTCTCTATTGCACAGATTTTTTTGTTATAGCCCATGTGATTTAATAACCATAATTCATAAAAGGGTTCATATGTGTATACATTTCAAAAGCAATTCAAACTACACTGAACAAAAATATAAATGCAACATGTAAAGTGTTGGTCCCATGTTTCATGAGCTGAAATAAGATCCCAGAAATGTTCCATATGCACAAAAAGCAGATTTCTCTAAAATGTGCACAAAAAGCAGATTTCTCTAAAATGTGAACGGGTGAATCCCGGTTTCAACTGTAGCGGACAGGTGGCGTTAAGTGGGCGAGTGGTTTTCTGATGTCAACTTTGTGAACAGATTGCCCCATGGGGGCGGTGGGGTTATGGTATGGGCAGGCATAAGCTACAGACAACGAGCACAATTGCATTTTATTGATGGCAATTTGAATGCACAGAAATACCGTGACTAGATCCTGAGGCCCATTGTCGTGCCATTCATCCACCGCCATCACCTCATGTTTTAGCATGAAAATGCATGGCCCCATGTCGCAAGGATCTGTACACAATTCCTGGAAGCTGAAAATCTCCCAGTTCTTCAATGGCCTGCATAACAGACATGTCACCCATTTAGCATGTTTGGGATGCTCTGGATCAACATGTACAACAGCATGTTTCAGTTCCCGGCAATATCCAGCAGCTTCGCACAGCCATTGAAAAGGGGTGGGACAACATTCCACCGGCCATAATCAACAGCCTGGTCAGCTCTATGAGAATGAGATGTGTCGCGCTGCATGAGGCAAATGGTGGTCACAGCAGATACTGACTGGTTTTCTGATCCACGCGTCTACTTTATTTTTAAAAGGTATCTGTGACCAACAGATGCATATCTCTATTCCCAGTCACGGGAAACCAATAATTTAGGGCTTAATGAATTTATTTAAATTGACTGATTTCCTTATATGAACTGTAACTAAGTAAAGTCTTTGAAATTGTTGCATGTTGCGTTTATATTTTTGTTCAGTGTAATTAATGGATGAGACTCAATGACTGCACAACTCAATCACATGTGAATGACATGATAATGACACAATGATGGATGAGCTTTAAAGTGTCTTTGAAGCTGACACTGATATTAAGTATTACAAAAATATATTTTTCACCTCCTTCATACAATACTACATTCATCATCTCTCCAGGAACGTAGTTGTCATGCTCAAATTTCAAATGTAAACACATCTGTGCACTACATGTTCCCTATCCACTGATGGAGTGCTTGTGCGGTCATTTTTATCTACTGAAAATAGATGTGATACTCATACAAAAACACATTGAGTTTTAAAGCTAAGTAGACTGTAGTGCTTTAAAAATTTAAAGCTAAGTAGACTGTAGAGCTTCCAAACTTCAAAGCTAAGTAATAGACCTCTCGAGCCAGAATTGGTTGGCAATAGTCCTTGTCTGCATTCATCACAAGACCACAAATTGAGAGGCTCAGCTCAGAGCTCTGGGAGCTGGGGTGGGAGATGGTGCTCTCTGCTGGTAAGATATGAGATGACAGTCAGGCAGATGGCAATGAGATGGATCAGGACTGGACAATGGTATTCTTGGAGTCCACGTCTCGGAGATTCATGTGCATGACATCCGTACTTACTCCTGTATCATAGATTGGGTTGTTGAAGGCTGACTCCTCTGTCATGTTGTCATACGGCGGCAGGGATGATGTTGGCATTCTGATGGTCTTCCCCTGAAGTCTAAGAGGGACAGAGACACACAAGCACACTTGAACAGAGTCTCAACTGCTCTGAAGCATATAACTGAATTAGCAATTGATGAGTGTTATGTAGTTACTTCCCAATCTCTCATTCTCATACTCACTTTGCAAAGTAGAGGTAAATCCCCAGGATGACTACCAATACAACCGCAGCAGGAATCAGAACGGCGATGGCAATGTTGGTTCCCTCCATACCGTACTCAGGACTAGCAACTGAAAATAAACATGAAACATGCATAACTAGAAATTACCTGAAACAAGTACAGCATAAGTATACTATATATACAAAAGTATGTGGATACGGCTATTTCAGCCACACCCATTGCTGACAGGCATATAACATCGAGCACAGCAGTAGAATGGCCATACTGATGAGTTCAGCGACTTTCAACATGGCACCGTCATAGGATGCCTCCATTCCAACAAGTCAGTTTGTCAAATATCTGGCCTGCTAGAGATGCCCTGGTCAACTGCAAGTGCTGTTCTTGTGAAGTGGAAATGTCTAGGAGCAACAGCGGCTCAGCCGCAAAGTGGTAGGCCACACAAGCTCACAAAACGGGACTGCTGAGTGCTGAAGTACGTAGCGCATAAAAATCGCATGTCCTCGGTTGCAACACTCACTACCGAGTTCCAAACTGCCTCTAGAAGCAACGTCAGCACAATAACTGTTCATTGGGAGCTTCATAAAATGGGCTTCCATGGCTGAGCAGCCGCACACAAGCCTAAGATCACCATGCGCAATGCCAAGCATCGTCTGGAGTGGTGTAAAGCTTGCCACCATTGGACTCTGGAGCAGTGGAAATGTGTTCTCTGGAGTGATGAGAAACACAGAGCCCTGACCTCAACCCCATCGATCACCTTCGGGATGAATTGGAACGCCGACTGCGAGCCAGGCCTAATCGCCTAACATCGGTGTCCGACCTCACTAATGCTCTTGTGGCTGAATGGAAGCAAGTCCCCGCAGTAATGTTCCAACCTCTAGTGAAAAGCCTTCCCAGAAGAGTGGAGGCTGTTATAGCGGCAATGGGGGAGGGGGGGGGAAACTCCATATGAATGCCAATGATTTGGAATGAAAAGTTCGACGAGCAGGTGTCCACATACTTTTGTTAATGTAGTGCACATCTCCTCTATGGCATCATAATACTTCACACTGTGCTTACAACTAGCTGATATACTGTACTTACCATCCAACTTTCGCTCATTCAAATACTGCAAAGAGGATGCTGGATAAAAAGAAAAGCAATTTGAGTACCCAGATCATTTTACACATCATGGAACTGGGCATCATAAGTTATTAGAAGTTGATACATGTGTGCAGACAGTGTACCTCTACAGGCGGGTGGTATGCCGCTCCACTGTGACGGGTGTCCAGGGACACAGCGGATGGTGGGCTCCCCCTGCAGCTCATAGCCGGTACGGCAGGAGAAGCTCAGTGTCTCCCCTGCCTGGTAGAAGGCTTTCTCTAAACTCTGCACGCTGGTGGAGGGGGCACCAGGGTTCCTGCAGGGCTCGTACTTCTCAGCTGCCAGGACACACACAGACAGACACACATCATGGCTGTCACTATGGTTGTCTCTATATTTCTTAGACAGCAGAGTACCCTTATTACATGTATAATTTCTAACATCAGTACAGTAAAGACTGCCACCACTTTCTTACACAAGGCAGCTACAGGTCTGCCAAATTAAAGGAAACACCTCAGTAAATGAGAAATATATAGTATGTTGAAAGCAGGTGCTACCACACAGGTGTGATTTCTGAGTTAATTAATCCCTAAGAGTATATTGACACACCCATGTGTCAATCTAATCAACATAATACAAAAATACCCATAGAAATCTGTCATTTTAAACTAGAGATCTGTTTTTTTGCCTGGGCTGCGTCTCAATCCACCCTTCCGCATCTGCAGTGGAAAGTGGCAGAGCTAGAGCGGTGTTTGTCACACCAGGAGACATCCTGAAAATCGGTCTTCTCACAAAAACATATGTTTTGCCTACTAACTAATATGACCACTCTATGGAAAGATGAGACTCTCATGAACACGAAGATGTTCCCCGTTTTGCTCTACGACCCACCACACGTGTCACAGGACTTGTCTGAAGGTAACCCATACAAATCAATGTATGTGGAGGTAGTTTTGTGAAAACTCATTTAAGGGGTTAAATATGTGTAAATTATATATATATATATATATAATATATATATATAATATATATGAACACTTATGGGAGATTCTGGAGTGGCGCCTGAGACAGTGTTTTCCACCATCGTCAACAAAAAACACCAAATCATGGAATTTCCCACGGAAGAATGGTGTCACATCCCTCCAATAGAGTTCCAGACACTTGTAGAAACTATTCCAAAGGCACATTGAAGCAGGTCTCGAGGCTAGAGGTGGCCCAACGCCAACAGAGACTTTCAATCTCCATCATTTAAATGTTATGCTTGTTGTTTTTCTTTTTATGCGCTTTGAGCTTTTTGAAATGCACTATACAAGTTCAAACATTTATTCATTATTATTATATCTGTAACCTAAGTATGCCTAGTAGGTGTCATGCCCTGATCTGTTTCACCTGTCTTTGTGCACCCCCCTCCATGTGTCGCCCATCTTCCCCATTATCCCCTGTGTATTTATATCTGTGTTCTCTGTTTGTTTGTTGGCAATTTGTTTTTGTTCGTAGAACCTATCAGCGGTTTTCCCCTTGCTCCTGTCTTGTCTAAGTTCCTGTTTGTAGTTTTTCCCTGCTTTGACCCTTCTACCTGTCCTGACCCTGAGCCTGCCTGCCGTCCTGTACCTTTACCCCACTACTCTGGATTACCGACCTCTGCCTGACCTGACCCTGACCCTGAGCCTGCCATCCTGTACCTTTACTCCACTACTCTGGATTACCGACCACTGCCTGACCTGACCCTGAGCCTGCCTGCCGTCCTGTACCTTTGCCCCACTACTCTGGATTACTGACCTCTGCCTGACCTGACCCTGAGCCTGCCTGCCTGCCGTCCTGTACCTTTGCCCCACTACTCTGGATTACCGACCTCTGCCTGACCTGACCCTGAGCCTGCCTGCAGTCCTGTACCTTTACCCCTGTTGTTGTAATAAACATTGCTACTTTGACACAGTCTGCACCTGGGTCTTACATTAAACGTGATAGTAGGTTAGGTCTACTGTCTAGCCTAGGCTTACTATGTTATGCTTGTAAATTCTTTGAGACGTTTATTTAAGAGGACCACAATGGCCATTTTCTAACTTTTTTTGTAATTCTTAATGATTTTAAATGCATAATCCACGTGTGCTTGTATTGTGTTGTAAATGATCAAATAAATCTAAACGCCCTATTAAGACACTTTATGTTGGTGTTTCCTTCATTTTGGCAGTTAGCTGTACCTCGCTTTGTTTTGTGCTATGCAAAAGTAATGATGTTTGACACTGATAGATGCAGCTATGAAAAGGCTCTATCACCACAGAAATAGAATGAGTAGAACATGCTTGGAAGCTCTAACCCTGGCAGTTTGACTGGTAAACTCATGGGTAGACTCGCAATGGCTGCCTGGTATTGTGATGCGATCATTTCCATGGTAATGTGGAATGTTCTATCAACTGATGCTGGATTACCATGGTAATGCATAATGTTAGTTCAAATTATGCTAACTGATGCCGCTCATGCAATGGAATCAATTTTTTGTAATGTCAGTTGAGTTGACTCAACAAATTACAGCACAAATTTAACGATACACTTACTGGCACAGAGTTCTCTGAGATATCTAAAGTAATACTGCAGACTTTTAGAAAAACAGTGCTGAATGTTAGAGAAGAGGACGACTATCCTGCTTGAATAAAATAAAAAACACTGTGTGTTTGTGTGTGCGTGCGTGCATGTGTGTGTATTTGACCAGATATAGTTTCCCGACTTACGGTTACACTTGGGCAGCCTCTCGCTCCACTTGGGGTTGGCTGAGTCTCTGTTGTAGCAGGTAAGCAGTGTGCTTCCAGACAGGGAGTAGCCCTTATTGCACACATACTGCACCGTCGATCCCACCATGAAGCGGGATCCCGTCACCATCCTCCGGCTGTGCTCCACATTCCCCGGGTCAGGACAAGTCATCACTGATTACACAGACACAACCAGGCAGAAAACACAGGCAAATGGATAATCACTCCAATACATAACCACTACAGTACAATACATTCACAATCATCATTATCAGTTACACCACAGGTGATCAACAGTGGTTCCCTCAATAAAGCGCCAGTCTCATACAATAACCCAGTAGATGACACAGAGCTTTCTAATTAAATATCAGACATCTATCTTCTTGGTCATTAAAAATGAACATGGCTGGATATTGAAGCCTAAGGGACAACCCGACATAAAAAAATTATTACAGTTTACTATAGAATACTAGGGTACTTACTATAGAATTCTGTAGTAAACTGTAGTATACTATGTAATACCATACTTCACACTGTAGATCATGTGTAATAATTTTGTAGTATACTGTAGAATATTATAGTAAATCCCCCCAAAAACAAATACTGTAAATACTATAGAAATGTCTGCAAAATCACTACAGTCCACACAAACACTACACTTATTTAAATATAGTAAATACTGCAGTATTTCATTTCCATATACCCTGCCCATTCCCCTCATCCCTATTTTTTCCCACCTGAGTGAGAAAGCTATATGCCAAGTATAGACCATATATTGTGTTGCCTACAGGTTATTTCTACAGTAGGTTTCCTGAATGTCACGATCGTGTGGCGGATTAACGGACCAAAATGCAGCAGTTGGAAAATATGCCATCTTCTTTTATTTTAACACGAAGATGAATACGACACAAAAACACTTTAACAAAACAACAAAACGACCGTGAAGCTACAAACGTTGTGCACAAACATACAGGCTACTAACGTTCTTACATAGACAATTACTCACAACCAATGAGAGCCTATGGCTACCCTAAATAAGGCTCCCAATCAGAGACAACCGAAATCAGCTGTCTCTAATTGGGAACTCATTCAGGTAACCATAGACTCTCCTAGACAACTAAACATACATAGACAACGCTAGACATCTACACTCAACACAAACCCATCTACTACACCCCATAACCCCTTTACCATATAAACACCCAAAACTAACAAAACATAAACATTCCCCATGTCACACCCTGACCTAACTAAAATAATAAAGAAAACAAAGAATACTAAGGCCAGGGCGTGACACTGAAGGAGAACATCCCACACTATGTCAAGGATAAAATAAAAACACTTTAGTAAATACTACAGTAATGTCACCAAAAACACTACAGTAAATACTACAGTATACAACAGTTCGCAAAAACTACAGTAGATACTACAGTATACTACAGTCAGCAAAACCACTACAGTAAATACTATGGTATATACACTACAAAAGTATGTGTGCATTTGCTTGTCAAATATGTCATTCCAAAATCATTGGCATAAATATGGAGTTGGTCCACCCTTTGCTACTATAACAGCCTCCACTCTTCTGGGAAGGCTTTCCACTAGATGTTGGAACATTGCTGGGTGGACTTGCTTCCATTCAGCCACAAGATCATTAGTGAGGTCGGGCACTGATGTTTCGGGCGATTAGGCCTGGCTTGCAGTCGGCGTTCCAATTCATCCCAAAGGTGCTCCATGGAGTTGTGCCTTCCCGATCTTGAAAAAACATTTCTGTATGGACCTCGCTTTGTGCACGGGGCCATTGTCATGCCGAAACAGTTAAGGGTCTTCCCCAAACTGTTGCCACAAAGTTGTAAACACAGAATTGTCTAGAATGTCATTGTGTATGCTGTAGCGTTAAGTTTTCCCTTCACTGGAACTAAGGGGCTTAGCCCCGAACCAGAGCATTATTCCTCCTTCACCAAACTTTACAGTTGGCACTATGCATTGGGGAAGGTAGCGTTCTCCTGGCATCCGCTAAACCCAGATTTGTACATCGGACTGCCAGATGGTTAAGTGTGATTCATCACTCCGGAGAATGTGTTTCCACTGCTCCAGAGTCCAATGGCGGTGATCTTTACACCACTCCAGCCGACTCTTGGCAATGCGCAAGGTGATCTGATGCTTGTGTGCGGCTGCTCAGCCATGGAAACCCATTTCATGAAGCTCCCAACGAACAGTTCTTGTGCTGATGTTGCTTCTAGAGGCAGTTTGGAAGTGAGTGTTGCAACTGAGGACAATTTTTACGCACTACCCGCTTCAGCACTCTGCGGTCTCATTCTGTGAGCTTGTGTGGCCTATCACTTCACGGCTGAGCTGTTGTTGCTGTAAGATGTTTACACTTCACAATAACAGCACTTACAGTTGACCGAGGCAGCTCTATTAGGGCAGAAATTAGACAAACTGACTTGTTGTAAAGGTGGCATCCAATGACGGTGTCATGTTGAAAATCATTAAGCTCTTCAGTTTGGCCATTCTACCGCAAATGTTTGTCTATGGAGATTGCATGGCTGTGTACTTGATTTTACACACCTGTCTGCAACGCGTGTGGTTGAAATAGCCGAATCCACTCATTTGAAGGGGTGTCCACATACTTTTGTATAAAGTGTCCTACTCTTTTTCTTGCTACAGTATTTATACCATAGTAAACTGTAAATACTACTTAAAAATACTACAATATTCACTCTGGATACATTCAATAGCGACATATAAAGTGTTGGTCCCATGTTTCATGAGCTGAAATAAAAGGTCCCAGACATTTTCCATATGCACAAAAAGCTTATTTCTCTACATTTTTGGGCACAAATTTGTTGACATCCCTGTTAGTGAGCATTTCTCCTTTCCCAAGATAATCAATCCACCTGACGACAGGTGTGGCATATCAATAAGCTGATTAAATAGCATGACCATTACACAGGTGTGTTGGGGAAAATAAAAGGCCACTAAAATGTGCAGTTTTGTCACGCAACACAATGCTACATATGTGTCGCCTGCCTGAGGCAAATAGTGGTCACACCAGATACTGACTGGTTTTCTGAGCCACGCCCCTACCTTTTTTAAAAGTTATCTGTGACCAACAGATGCATATGTATCTGTATTCCCAGTCATGTAAAACCCATAGATTAGGGCCTAATGCATTTATTTCAATTGACTTATTTCCTGGTATGAACTAAGTAAAATCTTTGAAATTGCGTCATATTTTTGTTCAGTGTAAAAGTTGTTTTTTTGTGCTCTCCTAGCTGTGCCAATGAGGAACTAGAGCAAGCACACTTATGGTTGTTTGTTTGGAACCCAACCCTGCATCCCCGCCCTCACACAATTACAGTTGTTGTTGTCGACGCAATTCAAAAACATCCCAGTATAAATGGCTGTCCAGGTCAGGTGGGCATCATTTGAAAGCCTGTTCTAATGCCAACATGACTAGCTAAGTTATTAAATATGATATTCCAGTGTTAGGCCTTAACAATGCAATTGAGTGAAACAGATCATAATTTTGATGCGCGTAGAAAGGAATCATGAGTGCCTTCAGGTGTGTGTGTGTAACAGTATAACTTTAAACCGTCCCCTCGCCCCGACACAGGCTCGAACCAGGGACCCTCTGCACACATCAACAACAGTCACCCACGAAGCGTCGTTACCCATCGCTCCACAAAAGCCGCGGCCCTTGCAGAGCAAGGGGCAACACTACATCTAGGTTTCAGAGCAAGTGACGTAACTGATTGAAACGCTACTAGCACGTACCCGCTAACTAGCTAGCCATTTCACATCCGTTACATGTGCAACAGCTAATTGTCTTCACAATAGACAAACATAGGCTAATTCTGTTTAGAACAGCCAAGCATACACCATTTGTCATCTTGTAACTGTATTTTTTATATTAATACTTTTTTTAAATGGTGATTTATAAGGGGGTGCAGCAGCAGCCTCAGCACCCCTACTTCCCGCGGCTATGTCAAGATGGTATTTATTATAATCCTCAATGTCTCATCTTTCAAAATACATATAATCCTCTTAATTTACAGCATTTCCCCCACTCAGACAACAAAACATTTGCAAAAGTTGCCCAATTAGCAGGAGGGATGAGGCAACTTCTTGTTGCTCGAGGTGCTCAAATTCAGAATGTCTGTCAGTCAAAATCCATACAGCGCTGTGAAGTGCAGAGCCAGAGAGCAGTTATGTCATGTATAGCAGTTACTGTGTTCCAATTTATTAGTGCTGAAATCTGCCATTTTCAACCCGTATACAGTTACGAGTGTAAAGGGCTACAGCTTATTCATCAAACTTTCCTCTTTTCTTTTTATCTCAGATGGTCCAGCACCATCCTCAGACAATCGCTTTCATTTTTGGTATAATTCTCATTTCTGGAAAAGGCTTTAAATAAAGGTTTAAATCCAGGTCAAGTGACATGATCAAACAAAAAAACACAGTGCCCTACCATTAGGCTTGTTGAGGTGTATGCAACATGTTCTCTCACCTGTAGGTGGCAGTTAAAACAGTTTGAGTTGTATGTTTCTCAGTAGACCCCTGAAGCAACAGATTTCAGACAGCAATTACGTTCACACTAGTGGTTTATGAATGCCATTAATTAAATAATGTTGTCACTTAAAACGTCTGGTTAAATTTGGCATGACTATTGCTTTGGTGTAGCAGTGGCTGTAAAACCAAGTGGTACTAAAAATGAGTATCCTGACATTGCATTTTCCTCTGGATTTGATAACACAGGTTATCATCTGTAGGAAGTGTTGATATCTAACCTTGAGATTATCCAGGCAATGAGGGAGCTATTTTATGCAAATATGGGCTTACATGTATTACTGCGTTTCTATACAATGACCGCAGGTAGGCTTCTTTAACACAGCAAACTGATACAACATGACAATGACATGTCAGCTGGTCCATGGACAAGTAACAAGTAACAGAGGGGTGAATGAGGGATTGAATGGGTGAAATAATTATACACATTAATTTCTGGAGTCTGAAGTATATTGAAGTCTGGCAACTTTATGGTTTTTAATTGTGTTGTTTTTTAAATTTATCACTACAATTTAATTGCTTTGAATGTTAAAGTTATTTTCAAATGTTAAAAGTATATTTTTTACGTACAGATGTGCCTTGTTGAAATAAATAAATTTTGTTCCTACTGTACATACAGTACCAGTCAAAAGTTTGGACACACCTACTCATTCAAGGGTTTTTCTTTATTTTTACTATTTTCTTCATTGTAGAATAATGCTGAAGACATTAACACTATTAAATAACACATATGGAATCATGTAGAAACCTAAAAGTGTTCAAAATATATTTTCTATTTGAGATTCTTCAAAGTAGCCACCCTTGATGACAGCTTTGCACACTCTTGGAATTCTCTCAACCACCGACGCGGCCAGCTACCAAGGACTGTTGGCTCTCCTTCTCCATGGGCTACGTGAGTAAGACATTTAAGTATGTTAACCCTCGCAAGGCTGCCTGCCCAGATGGAATCCCTAGCCGCATCCTCAGAGCATGTTCAGACAAGCTGAACTAAACTGAACTAAATGACTGAGTAGCACTCACTTCTGTCATCATGAAGTGCTCTGAGAGACTAGTCAAGAATCATATCACCTCTACTTTACCTGACACCCTAGACCCACTTCAATTTGCTTACCACCCCAAAAGATCCACATCGTACTGCACACTGCCCTTTCCCATCTGGACAAGAGGAATACCTATCTAAGAATGCTGTTCGTTGACTATAGCTCAGCATTCAACACCATATTACCCTTCAAGCTCATCATTAAGCTCTGGGCCCTGGGTCTGAACACCGCCCTGTGCAACTGGGTGCTGAAGTTCCTGACGGGCTGCCCCCAGGTGGTGAAGGTAGGAAACAACACCCTTCAACACAGGGTCCCCACAAGGGTGCGTGCTCAGCCTCCTCCTGTACTCCCTGTTCACCCATGCCTACAACTCAATCATCAAGTTTGCAGACGACACAACGGTAATAATCCTGATTACCAGAGACAGCCTACATTGAGGAGGTGAGGGCCCTGGGAGTGAGGGGCCAGGAAAATAACCTCTACTCAACGTCAAAGGAGCTGATTGCTGAGCTGATTGTAGGATTACATTTCAGGAATTGTGAAAAACTGAGTTTAAATGTATTTGGATAAGTTGTATGTAAACTTCCGACTTCAACTGTATGTACTTTTAAATGTAACTTCAACTGCAATGCAGGTCATTTGGTTGTGCTATAGATAAAGCACAGTGATAACACATAAAGTTGTTGTATAAATATAAAATATCTGACATTCTATTTCCATTTGAACTCTGTTCTGCTTTTAAATGGTTGACAGCATAGTGATAACACATTGGGATGGGTGAATAAATGTTGACATTTCATTGATCAACGTCTACCAAATATTACTAAAATGTCCATGTTGAAATGAAATGGTGGGCCCAGTGGGTTGTTATTTCCTAGCTTACCTTTCTCACAGCTAGGCACGTCTCCGCTCCACGTCAGGTCCCACTGGCACATGAGGATCTCAGAGCCCTGCACCTCGTAACCTGGGTAACACTGGTAGGTGACCACTGTCCCGTGGATCAAGTCTGGGTGGGAGGTGCTCTTCCAGCCATTGGTGATCTCTGGCAGCTCAGAGCATGTGTCGTTCCTGGGGACCTCTGTGGGTAGCGAGCCAGGCGGGGGCGGGATGGAGGGAGTTGGAGGTAGAGGGGGAAGGAGAGATATTAAGAGAAACAGAGATAGAATGAGCAGGGGATGTTGAGATGTTATCTTTGTCAAAAATGTCCCTCATCTGCACATGGGTTATCCATTAATCTGAAAAAGAAATTAACTTTAAATTGAAATTGATTGCTCTAATGATATAGACTAATCAAATCTACAAATAGGTTGATTTATACACAGCAAGTAAAGCCCAAATGCTATGACTGTACTGATGTGTGTGGTTGATAAAACAGATAAATGAGAATTGAGTCCAGCAGCAGAGCAGTGACAGGCACAGGGACTCCGGTGGTGCGTCCTGCATGTGAATTCGGTTCTGGCGTGTGAAGAGCATGCCATCAATCTGCAGTGATTGCACACTGCACTGTGTGCCAGCCAGAGGTAGGGCAGTGGGTGGTTTGGCACTACCCATTCTGCCCTTCTCTTCTTTCACTGAGGCACACAAGGCTGGGGGTGCAACACGCAGCAAATACAGCTGATGTAGACAAAGCACGTCACATAATTGTGTTTTTGTGTTTGATGTCCCATAATCCTATGCACCGGTGGCCGTTCAGAGGGAGAAGACAGCAGATAAAGCCCTGCTTTTCATCTTGTATCCTGCCGTTCTCTCTTCGCGGTATTACTTTCTATTTAGTAATAATCTACCTCTCTAACTGGTTGCTAACAGCAGCCTCTTTTTGGAGTCTCTCTTTTCAGCCAAGGAAACTTTATTATCATTTTGTTGCCTGTAATAGTAAAAGAAAAATAACTACAACACTGTATTCTGTGTACTGTATGGACAATTTTGCCATAGGAGAATAGAGGTTTTATTTTTTATCTTCCAATAATTCTTCCATTAATGTATTTCTCAGAAAACCGTGTGCAGGTACAACTAAACAGTATCTGAGTAATGTCTCACCAAAGAAGTGGACCACAAAGCCGTTGCCGTAGCCGTAGATGTTGGTAGCAGGGTCCGACTGGAACTGCATGGTGACATCAGCCATGGAGGTGTAGAGCTTGAAGCGAGACCTGGTGCCACTGTACTGACCCAAGATGTTAGCTGTTAGGTCATCACCGTCGTAAAAGGTCAACAGGTCATTCTTACCCACATTGAGCCTGCAAGGAAAGGGAGAAGCAGCAGTCAGTCAACACATCAGAAAAACTGAGGGTCTAATTTACATCTGCATATATAAGAAAAAAGAGTGACAGAGCAGAGGAATGCTTCATTTTCTCCAAAAAGTGACTCCTGAAAAATTATAGCAATTCATTTTTCATGTTTCTATCAAAATACGACTGCAGAGAACTGTCAGGGAGGGTGAGAGGCGTCTTGCAGGGAAATGTCAAAGCTTTGTGGGAAATCTAAATTCTGTTTACATTAGATGGATCTGATGTGAAATAAACACTAAATAATTCAGCAATAATTTGCCTCTGTTTGACTCCTCTCCACATAGCTCTCTCTCTTCCATGAATATGTACTGGAAGATGTATTTGCTGAAGTGAAAGTATAATGAGAACTCACAATTCCTCATTGCCATTCACTCAGGGGGAACTGCATAGTTTACCCCCATGGACAAATGAGATTGCTGAATAATGCCTATACTGGTTAACTGTTGAGTGGTATTGATAGATGGTAGGTAGAGGGAAATAGCCTCAAACTGGAGAGGTCCTAGAAAGGGTCACATGGTTGAGAGAATAAGATACATGAGTAACCTATTAATCATACTAAGAAAAATAAAACTGCATCATAAGAAGAAAATAAAGTAAACAATGGAAGAAGACCAAATGCTGAAGGAGGATGGACTCCATCTGAGCAGGTCATTGTATAGATAAATACTGTCATTATATCAATGTCAGGAATAGGCCCTGTTTTCCATCATCATTGCTACAACGTATCTCCATGATGACACACACATAAAACCTGTCACAGCTTGACTTGGGGGCTCAGCTGCCTCGGCCTAACTTCTGAATTCATTAACCTTTCCAGAGGACTTAGACTCATTGCCCTCTCTCTTTCTGGAGCAAGAGCAAAGCTTGACCTTTATTCAAAGAAGAAAGAGGAGAAAGAATGGAAAAATAAGCAGTGAAAAACTCTAGTCCCCCATAGATGATTTCAGCAGAGAAAGCTCCAGTGTTCAGTGTGCACCTTGGAGCAGGTGTCAGAATAGCTTTGCAGATGTCTGTGCGGCCCACGGAGGAGCCATGGTAATATTCACAGCCTATGAGTAGGAGATCACTTAAAGGACAAATCCACCCAAAACCACTCATTCCTATAATTTAAATAACACTAATATGTGAGAACATTATGTTTCATTTTGTCATTATAAGGTTGGTTGCAAAATTTGAATATCATTATGGAAATCTGTTGCAGTTCATGTCGACTACAAAACCCACAATGCAATCTCTCTGTACAGATGCCATAGCTGTAATTTGATCATCTTGTTGGCGGAATTTTCCTGCCCTGAAAGTAATGCAAACTTGTATAGTATTCAAGATTTAAAAAGGCTTTTAAAGTTCGTAATTTCGACTTTACATTTTCAGACTTGCCCTAACAAAAAATGTATCTACCCCTGTAATTTTTTTTTGTTTTGCTCTAGGATGCCAACAGGCATCACAATACTCATCTGAAGGTCCCCAGGTACCAGTTTAAAAAATGAATGGAAGTGTACAGTATATGGAGACAGTTCAGTGCAAAAAATAAGGGGTTAAATTCATGTCAAAAAAACAAAAACAAAAGATAATAATAATAATAATAATAAATGTTTCCTGATTATTCTTATATCTCTCAGGTATAGGACAGACACTTCGGAACAAACTTCCCTTTAAATTTTTTGGGGGGACTGTCTGTTGCTCCCCCCGGGTTAGATAGGGCTTAGATTGTTTCGTACCAAAAATAAGAGGTTAAATACATGTGCTTAGTCTCTTATGTGTTAAATGACACATTTCTTGAGCTAGGAATATGGAGAAAAAAAATATCATCAATGGCTCATTCGTGAGAAGACAACCTCCCACGTTACGACGTCGGCCAGCTTCGCGATCTAAAGCTGTTTTCCTATTCACTTCCAGTGTAGTGAGAGTGGCTTTATGACAATGCTATGTCATACCGGCCAAAGTTCTGCCTGCTTGAACGACAATAGCTCAGATACACATGTGAACATGAAATGAACCCGGGAATCGATAGAACATCGCTCAGAGATGCACAAAAAACAATATAACATACAAAATGGGGGAATCTTTCCTTTAAGAGCGATAAAGGAGGGTGGCTCCGTTCTCCAGACAGCCATGGGTAAGAGCAATCTTCTTGTACCTTTCAATCACCTGTCTCCTGCATCCACTACAATACCTGGATGCAGAATCAATGTGTGTATGCACATGTACGTCTGTCTGTGAGTGTCTCTGTGTTGATGGATTGTGGCAGACCATTTCAATACATTCCTTAAGCTCTTATTAAACGGGGCGATGCCCACAGGGCATCTTAGCAAGAAGGTAGGCCACCGTGTGCCTACCCAGTCTGCCTGCGGACAGATTTGGGCTTAACTAACTCGCCTTCAACTCCAGAATACAAATCAGGGATGGCAAAGACGGAGATCCAAACAAGGTGAAGCCTGACAAAGTACTCCCTCTAGTCTGCAGGACAGGCACAAAATCAAATTAGATCTCCATTTTACCACTTAAACCCTGGGTCGAGGCACTGCAACAGCAAACGCCTGTAGGATGGAGGGGAATGAGAGGTTATGGAATTGACAGGTTTGACATGGATCGGCTGCCTTATTAAGCCAGTGTTTAAGTCCACTGGTCCAAATGATCATGGGCAAACAACACCATGCACCAGCATGAAGACCAATAACGTTACACATGCACCTTGAAATAGTACTTTATGGTGTTATTTGCCTATGTATGTAAAAGGCATTGGACCAGAAGCTGACAGACCCTTTACTGCCCTGTCAGATACACAAGCAAAGGTAGATTCTTGAGGATGGACACCGACAGAGTGATGGGATGCGATGCTATGTCAAAAACAACAAATGAGCCTTGGGCAAATGTGGAGTAAGCCTGTGGGAAGCTCTGTTGCCGAGATTGAGATTGCTCTCAGGGATCCAGCTGCTGTAAAAGCAGTTTTCCTCTGCAGAAATAGAAGCATGCAAAACAGCTGGTCAGAATGAAGAGCATTGTGTAGTATCTTCATTTCCCTGTCTCCATGAGAGGAAAAAAGCTTGAGGCAGGCAGAAGCTGAGCAGAAAGTCATTACTAACACCTCAATCTCAGAGGTGTTGGACAGCTCAAATTTAACTTGGATTGGAATACTAGCATGCTGCCATGAAACATCCAGTGAATGTAGGCATTCTCTAGAAGTGTATCTGTGGACCCATGGAGCAGCTCTCTCGGTGGATGTGTCCAGTCATGAGAGACTGTGGAAGGCTGTGTGCTGCCCTGGTCCAGTGGCATGCTGGCTCTGGTGGGCTGGGCTGAGAGGGTGGGACACTTTCTAAGCAGAAAACCACCAAACACCCGTTCCATTGTTTGAATTCCTCTCCTAGATTTAATGTAAAAACAGTCATAGCTGACAGAGCCTCCCTGGCTGTTCCAGACACAGTGAACACCTCTGAGATGGTAAGTAAACACAGCTCTTCCCTCTCAACCCCGGCTTTATCTGGACTTTAGTTATTTTTAAACAATTAAATGGAATGAGGTTTTCCCGTTCGTTTAGCTTTCTGTTTTTAATTAGAAAGTTAAATATTGTTTTTTAAAGGCCAGGGCTTTGGTGCATGGGCCAGGGAGCGTATGAAAAATGACTTATTAATGACAATCCTGCCAAATCCCTGTGCCCCCGGGGGCATCACTCACACCATGCTGCCCTGCGTACAGGCACCCTGCCAGCTGGAGAGGAAGAGGAGAGGGAAGAGGGGAGGGGAGGAGACATTCCAAAGTACAGAGGACCACCATCAGTCTAGATCCATCTCTTTATGATGACTATAACCTATAGCACTGACAGTTGCAAAACAGATGCATGAGCTAGTTATCATAGTCAGTAATTCACATGCAATTCCCGGAGCCTCCACTAGAGGGTTTATTTAGACATAGTGACCAATACAGTGTAAAATATTTGGATGACATTTTACATTTTTAATGACTCTTTCTCCTCAAAATAATTGTAAATAATTATAGTAGTATGGAAATATTCTAAGATCCCTTTGTAGGTTTAAAATGACTTATATGTTATTAAATATTCAATAAAATACCTTCTCCAGAATGCATCAAACACTATAGAATGGAAGGGATCAATCTAGTCTCCTGACAAAAAATAAATACAAAATACTGTGTGACATGTTTGAGTTTTAATCTGGATATGTGGAATCGTATTGGTATTCTTTGCAGTAATACGTGGCAAATGCTTTAATTTTTTCTTTCCTTTAATTCAAATCCAATTCAAATTCTGCTTTCCGTGGTGTGTATCCAATTCAAATTCTGCTTTCAATTCATGGTTGAATTTAATTAAATTCTGAAATCCCGAATTGACCCTGGTAGCTAGCTGCAGTATGTATGGAGGTTGTTATTGGTGAAACGACACTTACATCTTCACCTGGCCTCTACCGTAGACAAGCCATCCTGTACCCGGCGGTGTGAGTCACAGGCATGTGTGCATGACTGCCACCTGTGCTGCTGCCCGCCTGTCCATGCCCCAAGTGTGCTGTTTTAATGAGCAGTGAGCCAGCCCTCCTAGTTTGGCCTAAATTAATTAATCAGTCCTCATTATGCACACTGTTCCTCAGTAATTGCAAGCACAGACACAGTGATGAATGATAATAGAGGAGAGAAAGGATTCTCATTAACAGGGAAAAGTGTGTGCCCACCCTTATAATGAACCCGGTCCCACCCATCAGAAGTCTTTCCCTTCCTGCTACTCACACATACACAGGTAGCTGCACTCACTTACACCTCTCTCTCTCTCTCTCTCGCTCTTTCTCGCTCTGGGACAGTGAGCACACTGGGGACTCCCCACCCGAGACAAGACCAGTGGACTCATTTCAGATAAATGGCCAACAGTGTGACGGTGGGGTATTGCAGGGTCAAGGAAGAAGTGTGTTTCTGCCATGTATGCATGCCTGACCAGGTTGGAGCTTAGCTGGAGTTGGGTAGAGCAGGATCAATTTAATGGAAGCTTATATGGCTAAGAATGATACCAAAATTCAAGGACCAGGGAACTTAGTCAGTCAGTGAACTCTCTAAAGATTTTCACAGCCTTATACAAACAAATTAGTGAATTTTCTTTAAGCTAAAATAAAATAAAAAATAAGATATTGTATTGTCACATATACCATATAGGTGCAGTGAAAAGGGTTGTTTTTACAGGGTCATCCATAAACAGTATCTTAGCTAGACTAATGTTTTCAGATGCAGCAGTTGCTATTATACTGATTGAGATGCTCTCGAGCAACATGACCCCTAACCAAAGTGTCTGAAATGTTATTTAAACCCCAAGCCCATCAAATAAACCCCACTTGGCTTTATTTCTCCTCTTACTAGCTCTGACTTAGCTGATATCTACTTTATTGAGGAACAATGTACTGACTATGGCTGTGATATGTGGTTGTCCCACTTATCTTAAGATGAATGCATTAACTGTAAGTGGCTCTGGATAAGAGCTCCTGCTAAATGACTAAAATGTAACATGTGTATGATTAGGGATGTGTGTGTCACTGGCACACTATCATTCCCTTCCATCTGTGGCTCTCATTTGATGTGCCTCACTTATAATAATCCATATGCCAGTGGACAAATCAGAGAGTTTGGGTCCTGTGAGGGGCTGTGAGGGGCTGTATGGGGGGTGGGGGTCGCCCCCATAGAATTAGGAATTAGAATACTAGAATGGACATGAACCTTCTTATGTTGAGATAAAGGTCAGCCATGTTGGTCAAGGAGTTGGTCAACCATGGTTTGCCAGTGCTGTGATAAGATAATGTCTAAAATAATTAATTTAATGAATGTATCTGCAGTGTATGTTTGTTAGGTAGCTAGCTAGACAGTTTTAAAGGAATGGTTCCATACATTTTTCAAATTAACTGCCAATATTCCAACATTTCCATTCAAACGATGCAGTCAATCCACAGCCATACACTGGCTGAAATCAGTAGATGATAGGACTTAGACAAGTTGTAAATGCAACAATTACTGATATTGTATCATATAACAGCACTCTCAGCTTTTTTTTTTACATTTACAATCTCTTTACATATATTTTATATGCTATTTATACAGAAAATGTGTATAAAACCCATATAAACTGTATTCATGATTATATGACAATATTTTAGGTTGACAATCATTTTATTACACCATTTCTGATATATCACATGCCTTTGTTTTATTCTCCTGTGTAAGTAAAATCAGGATTATGCCTCTACTGCCATTTATTCCAATTAGATGGTTTGCATTTCTCCCTGACCAATATGGCTGCCATTTTTACCCCATTCTGGAACTTGGAGGGTTTATGGCATCTCCCCTCTAGTAATTTAATAGGATCTTTGCACATTTTTCTCTCTGCCCCATGGCAATATGTGTAGAAACACAAGAAAATTGCTTTAAAACAGAAAACTGTTTTCTAAGTCTCATGGAAAAATGTGTAGAATAGCATGAGATTAGCTATAAAACTGCAATTTTTTCTCTTTGCCCCATGTGTAGAATTGTAGGAAGTTTCGGGTTGGGGGGGGGGGGGGGGGGGGGGGGGGGCTCTGCGGTGCACCACTGTGTGAGCTTCACTCTAAGACTGACCATGAGAGGAGGAGGCCAAGGTCCCTTCC